>NC_044988.1:66260623-66374388 GCF_008728515.1 Papio anubis
AACACCTCTGAGGAGCTGATTTGAGCTTTTCAGATGCAAAGAGTGTTAATTGGCTAAGGGGCCCAGCTGAGCTGAACCCTCACCAAGTGGGAAGGGGTGGAGGAGGGAGAAGGGGAAAGGGGTTAGAGAGATGAGGGGACATCTCGCATTTGTCAGGTTTCCCGGAGATCTGAAGGGGAGTGTGAGGAGAATTGATACCAACAGTTTACCTGCTTTCGATCCTTCAAGTCTCCTTCCACTCATCCTTCAAGATCCAACTCACTCCCATTGTCCCAGGAAGCACCCCTCCTCCCTGTCCCCACTCCCACCCCTGGACTTCCTTTACCACTTCCTAGGCCGACAGTGCCTCCAAGGACTCCTGGTTTCTAATCACAGCCCTTGGACAGCCCTTCCACTTGGAGGGCAAGTCTTCTATCTCTTGCAGCTTCGTCTCCTTGCACAGCCCAAGGTGAGTGCTCAGAAAATGTGAAATGAATGAATAATGAAACAAATGATAATATTAATGATAATATAATAATAAAAGTAACCACTTAAGTAGTGCTTCCCGTGATTCTACACTGCTGAGTCTCAAAGCATTTACTCCTGCTCTCCAATTCCTCCTATAGCCAATCTCCCTCATAAATCGCCATTGATGGTTATGTATTTATCTGTGGGATTGTTTAATATTAACCTCCTCCACGAAGACAAAGAACCCTTGCCTGTTTTGTTCACCACTCTATCTGCAGTGCCTAGCCCAATGTCTGAACCTAAAAGGCTCAATAAGTATCTGTTGAATGAGAGAATTCTTGCATATATCTTCCTTTTACTGAAGAACTAACATTTTTTCCCTGGAGCATCCTTTTAACACTGATGCCTGGATTCTCTCACAAACAGCTTGCCCCCTGCCTCCTACCCCATCACCACGGGGTTGTAAGGCTATGACTTATAAGTGTTTCTTTCTTTATGTCCTGTTTGCTTGCTATATGTGCCTGGTCACTCCCTCTGGACACACTCCAGATGGTTCTGTTTCCTCTCACTGTAAGGCCTGATAAATATGTAAAGATGAGACTTTCACTTCCCATGTTCTAGGAATTATATTTCTATAATGAAACTCTTCAAATGTAGTTGCCTCTACTCTGTTTAAATAAAGATATAAGGCACCCAATAAAGAAGATGAGTTGAGCAATTGAGGGCTTTTCTTTTCTACAGGTGTAGAAAATGTTAATGGTGGGTATATGGGGAATACAACTTGTTTTTTAAGTGAAAGCAGGTTTATTAAGAAAGTATGGGGTATACAACTTTTAAAAGTTGTGAAACTTTTCAACTTTTTAGCATGTTTGAAATTTTTCAAAATAAAATGTTGGAAATAGGAAAAATCCAATAAAGCAATTAAAATGGAATACTAAAAAAATTGATTAACCACAAAGACGACGAGAAAAACAGAAAAAAAGAACAGGACAAATAGACAGCAAATAGCAAAATGGCCATTAAAGTCATGTTAAATGTATTAAAATCATGTTAAATGTAAATGAACTAACCATTTCAATTAAATGGCAGAAATTCTCAGGCTGGTTAAAGGAATAAGAGCTAATTTTCTGCTGTATACAAGAAATACTTAAAAACACAAAGACATAGATAGGTTGAAAGTAAAAGGATAGAGATTAGGCAAAAGCACTAATTATGAGAAAGTTGGAATGGCCGTATTATCTGATGATAACATAGACTTTGAGACAAGAAGTATTATCAGAGATAAACACACTTCATTACAAAAAGTGGGTCCAATTCATGAGGACAATAAAAGAATGATAAATTGTTTTTTAAACACATATAATAATAAATGCGAATGTGTGTAATAACAGAACTTCAAAATACATGAAGCAAAAACTGACAGAAATACATGGAGAAATAGATAAATCCACAACCATAGTTTTTAGTTTTGTTTTTGTTTTTTGAGACAGGGTCTTAATCTGTTGCCCAGCCTGGACTGCAGTGGCACAATCACAACTCACCGTAGCCTGGAACTCCTGGGCTCAAGCCATCCTCTTGCCTCAGCTTTCTGAGTAGCTGGGACTACCGGCACATGCTACCATGCCCAGCTAATTTTGTCATTTTTTGTAGAGATGGGGTCTCGCTATATTGCCCAGGTTGGTCTCAAACACCTGGGCTCAAGTGATCCCCCTACCTTGGCCTCTTAACTGCTGGGATTACAGGTGTGAGCTACCACCTGGCCCTACAACTATCGTTTTTATGCTCTCAGTAATTGATAAAACTACCAGAACAAAAGTAGTAAGGATAAAGATCTGAACAACATTATAAGGCACTTTGACACCAAGAACTGTAGAATACTGATTTTTTTTTTTTTTCAAGAACCTGTGGAACATTCACTAGGATAGACCATGTGCTGGTTTTCAAGTGTCAATACATTTTAAAAGATTGAACATGTATACAATGTGTTTTACAAATAATGATGAATACAAAGCTACAGATTGAAGAAGCCCAATGGGCCTCAAATACAACAAACATGAAGAAAATGATATTAAGGCATCTAAGAGCTCAAACCTTTTGATAAAGAAAAACTTAGGCCAGGTGTGGTGGCTCACGCCTGTAATCCCAGCACTTTGGGAGGCCAAGGCAGGTGGATCACCTGAGGTCAGGAGTTCGAGACCAGCCTGGCCATCTTTACTAAACACAAAAATTAGCTGGGCGTGGTGGCGGGTGCCTGTAATCCCAGCTACTTGGGAGGCTGAGGTAGGAGCATCACTTGAACCTGGGAGGTTGAGGTTGAGGTTGCAGTAAGCCAGGATGGAGCCACCACACTCGAGTCTGGGCAACAGAGTGAGACTCAGTCTCAAAAAAAAAATAAATAAATAAAATAAACAGAAACTTTAAAAAGCAGCAGGAACTGGAGCCACAAGAAGAAACAAAAAGGAAAAAGAAAAGCAACAAGAAAAAACAATAGCAGGAATGACACCTCTGAAGGACTGAAAGAGAGAAAAGCCTGTCAACCTAGAGTTTACATCTCAGCAAAAAGATCATTCAAAAGCAAGAGCAAAATAAATACTCTAAAAAATACATAAAAAACTGAGGGAATTCTTAGTTGGCGCACCACACTATAAGAAACACTAAAGGAACTTGGTCAGACAGAAGGAAAATGACACCAGACGGAATCATGAATTCATGGAAAGTAATTAAAAACACTAGAAATGGTAACTGCATGGTAAACAAGATTTTTAAATATTATTTGAAATTCTATTAAAGATAATTTACTGTTAACACGAAAATAATTACAATGCAACATGGCATTTATAACATGTAAAAGTAAATGTATAACAATAAGAGAAATTTTGAGAGTGGGGAAATGGAAATATTTACTATTGTAAGGTTCTTTTTAAAATGTTTTCATTTTAAATTTTTTGTGAGTACATAGTAGGTCTATATATTTATAGGTTACATGAGATATTTTGCTACAGGCCTGCAATACGTAATAATTACATCAGGGAAAGTGGGGTATCCATCTCCTCAAGCATTTATCCTTTGTGTTACAAAACAATATTTTTTAGTTATTTTAAAATGTACAGGTAAATTATTTTTTACTATAGTCACCCTGTTATGATAGCAACTACAAGGTTTTATTCATTCTTTCCATTTTTTTTGGACACATTATCTATCCCCACTACCTCCCTGCCTCTGCTACCCTTTCCAGCCTCTGGTAATCATTCTTCTACTCTCTCTCTCCATGAGTTCAGTTATTTTAGTTTTTAGCTCCCACAAATAAGTGAGAACATGAGAAGTTTGTCTTTCTGCGTCTGACTTATTTCACTGAACATAATGACTTCCAGTTCCATTCATACCATTGCAAACGAGAGGATCTCATTCTTTCTTATGGCTGAATAGTACTTCATTGTGTATATGCACCACATTTTCTTTATCCAATCATCTGTTGACGGACAGTTAGGCTGCTTCCAAATCTTGGCTATTGTGAATAGTGGTGTAGCAAATATCAGAGGGCAGCTATCTCGGACATACTGATTTCCTTTCTTTTGGGTATATACCCAGCAGTGTAATTGCTAGATCATATAGTAGCTCTACTTTTGGTTTTTTGAGAAACTGCCAAACTGTTCTCTATGGTGGTTGTACTAATTTGCATTCCCACCAGCAGTGTATGAGGGTCCTTTTTTCTCCATATCCTCACCAGCGTTTGTTACTGCCTAACTTTTGAATAAACTATTTTAACTGGGGTGAGATGATATCTCATTGTAGTTTTGATTTGCATTTCTCTGATGGTCAATGATGCTGAGCACCTTTACATATGCCTGTTTGCCATTTGTATGTTTTCTTTTGAGAAATGTCTATTCAGGTTTTTTGCCTATTTTTAATCAGATTATTAGATTTTTTTCCTATAGAGTTATTTGAGCTCCTTATGTATTCTGTGTGTGGCTTTTTTGTTTTGTTTTGTTTTTGAGATGGAGTTTCACTCTTGTCGCCCAGGCTGGAGTGCAATGGCACAATCTCAGCTCACTGCAACCTCTGCCTCATGGGTTCAAGCAATTCTCCTGCCTCAGCCTCCCAAGTAGTTGGAATTACAGGTACCCGCCACCATGCCCAGCTAATTTTTTGTATTTTTAGTAGAGATGAGGTTTCACTATGTTGGCCAGGCTGGTCTGGAACTCCTGACCTCTGGTGATCTACCTGCCTCGGCCTCCCAAAGTGCTAGGATTACAGGCATGAGCCACCGCGCCTGGCTTATATCTGGTTATTAATCATTTGTCAGATGGGTAGTTTGCAAATATTTTCTCCAATTTTGTGGGTTGTCTGTTCACTTTGTTGATTGTTTCTTTCACTGTGTAGAAGATTTTTAACTTAATGTGATCCCATTTATCCATTTTGCATTGGTTGCCTGTGCTTATGGGTTCTTACTCAAGAAATATTTGCCCAATCCAATGTCCTGGAGAGTTTCCCCAATGTTTTCTTGTAGTCATTTCATAGTTTGAGATCTTAGATTTAAGTCTTTAATCCATTTTAACTTGATTTTTGTACATGGTGAGTGACAGGGTTCTAGTTTCATTCTTTTGCACGTGGATATCCAATTTTCCCAGCACCATTTACTGAAGAGACTGTCCTTTTTCCAATGTATGCTCTTAGCACCTTGTCAAAAATGAATTCATTGTACGGATTTATCTCTGGGTTTTCTATTCTGTTCCACTCATCTATGTGTCTGTTTTATGCCAGTACCATGACATTTTGGTTACTATAGCTCTATAGTATAATTCAAGATCAGATAATGTGATTCCTCCAGTTTTGTTCTTTTTGCTTAGGATAACTTTGGCTATTCTGGGTCTTCTGTGGTTCTATATAAATTTTCAGATTGTTTTTTCTATTTCTGTGAAGAATATTATTGGTATTTTGATAGGGATTGCATTAAATCTATAGATTGCTTTGAGTATTATGAACATTTTAGCAATATTCTTCCAATCCATGAACATGGAATATCTTTACCATTTTTTTGTCGTCTTTAATTTCTTGCATCAATGTTTTACAATTTTCATTGTAGAGTTCTTTCACTTCTTTGGTTAAGTTAATTCCTAGGTATTTAATTTTATTTGTAGCTGTTGTAAATAAAATTACTTCCTTGATTTCTTTTTCTGATTGTTTGCTGTTGGTGTATAGAAATGCTACTGATTTTTTGTATGTTGATTTTGTATCCTACAACTTTACTGAGTTTATCAGTTCTAATAGTTTTTGGTAGAATCTTTAGGTTTTTCCAAATATAAGACTATGACATCTACAAATAAGAATAATTTGACTTCTTCCTTTCTAATTTGGATGCCCTCTATTTCTTTCTCTTGTCTGCTCTAGCTAGGACTTCTAGTCTATGTTGAATGAAAGTGGTGAAAGTGGGCATCCTTGAGTTCCTGATCTTAGAGGAAAGACTTTCAGTTTTCCCCATTCAGTATGATACTAGCTGTGGGTCTGTCATACAGGTTTTTGTTTTTTGAGATGGAGTCTCGCTCTGTCGCCCAGGCTAGAGTGCAGTGGCACGATCTTAGCTCACTGCAACTTCCGCCTCCCAGGTTCAAGTGATTCTCCTGCCTCAGCCTCCTGAGTAGCTGGGATTACAGGTATGTGCCACCATGCCCAGCTAATTTTCGTACTTTTAGTACAGATGGGATTTCATCATATTGGCCAGGCTGGTCTTGAACTCCTAACCTCAGGTTATTCAACCACCTCGGCTCCCAAAGTGCTGGGATTACAGACATGAGCCACCACGCCAGGCCCATATACAGTTTTTATTATGTTGAGGTATGTTCTTTCTATCCTCAGCTTTGTTTTAGGGTTTTTATCATGAAGGGATGCTGAATTTTATCACATGCTTTTCCAGTATCAATTGAAATGATTATATGTTTTTATCCTTCATTCTTTTGTTATGATGTATCACATTAATTGATTTGCATATGTTGAACCATTCTTGCATCCTTGGGATAAATCCCACTTGGTCTTGAGGAAAAAAAAAATTTTTTTTTTTTTTTTTTGAGACAGTCTTGCTCTGTTGCCCAGGCTGGAGTACAGTGGCGCTATCTTGGCTCACTGCAACCTCTGCCTCCTGAGTTTAAGCAATTCTCCCACCTCAGCTTCCCAAGTAGCTGGGACTACAGGTGCATGCCACCTTGCCCAACTAATTTTTGTATTTTAGAGATAGGGTTTCACTATGTTGGCAGGCTGGTCTCGAACTCCTGACCTCAGGTTATCCAACCGCCTCGGCCTCCCAAAGGGCTGGATTACAGGTGTGAGCCACCATGCCTGGCCGATGAGCAATCTTTTTAAGTGTTGTTGAATTTGGTTTGCTAGTATTTTGTTGAGGGTTTTTGAATCAATATTCACCAGTGATACTGACCTATAGTTTTCTTATTTTGATGTATCTTTTTCTGGTTTTGGTATCAGGGTAATACTGGCCTCATAGAATGAGTTTGGAAGTATTCCCCCCTCTGTTTTTAGGAATAGTTTTAGTGGGATTGGGATTAGTTCTTCTTCTTCTTCTTCTTCTTCTATTTATTTATTTATTTATTTATTTATGACATAGAGTCTCACTCTGTCACCCAGGCTGGAGTGCAGTGGCATGATCTCTGCTCACTGCAAACTCCGCCTCCCAAGTTCACACCATTCTCCTGCCTGAGCCTCCTGAGTAGCTGGGACTACAGGCGCCCGCCACCACGCCCGGCTAATTTTTTGTATTTTTACTAGACAGAGTTTCACTGTTAGCCAGGGTGGTCTCGATCTCCTGACCTCGTGATCCACCTGCCTTGGCCTCCCAAAGTGCTGGGATTACAGTCATGAGCCAGCACACCTGGTCAGGATTAGTTCTTCTTTAAATGTTTGGTAGAAGTCAGTAGTGAAGCCATTGTGTACTGGGATTTTCTTTGCTGGGATGTTTTATTACAGCTTCAATCTCATTACTTGTTGGGCTGTTCAGGTTTTGGATTTCTTCATGTTTCAATCTTGATAGATTTCGCATGTCTAGGAATTTATCTGTTTCTTCTAGATCTTCTGATTTATTGGGGCATAGTTGCTCATAGTAACCACTAACGATCCTTTGAATTTCTATGGTATCAGTTGTAATGTCTCATTTTTAATCTCTGATCTTATCTATTTAGGTCTTCTCTCTCTTTTTCTTTGTCTGGTTACAGGTTTGTTCAATTATTTTTTCAAAAAAACAGCTTTTTGTTGCATCGATCTTTTGTATTGTTTTCTTCATTTCAATTTCATTTATTTCAGCTCTGATCTTTATTATTATTTTTCTTCTACTAATTTTGGATTTGATTTGTTGTTTGTTTTATAGTTCTTTAAGATGAATCATTAAGTTATTTATTTGAAGTTTTTCTTATTTTTTGAGGCATTTATAGCTATAAACTTCTGTCTTTGTACTGCTTTTGCTGTATCCCATAGGTTTCGGTATGTTGTGTTTCTATTATAATTTGTTTCCAAAAAATTTTCAATTTTATTCTTAATTCATTCACTGACCCACTGGTCATTCAGGAGTATATTGTTTAATTTCCATTGTTTGTATAGTTTCCAAAAATAATCTTGTTATTTCCAGTTTTATTCCATTGTGGTCAAAGAAAATGCTTGATATTATTTTAATTTTTTGGAATGTTTTATGACTTGTTTTGTGATCTAACATATGAGCTATCCTTGAGAATGATCCATGTGCTAAGGAAAAGAATGTGTATTCTGTCGCTACTGGATGAAATGTTCTGTAAATATCTATTAGGTCCATTTGGTCTATGGTGCAGATGAAGTCCGATATTTCTTTGTTGATTTTCTGTCTGGAAGATTGGTCCAATGCTGAAAGGGGTTTTTGAAGTCTCAAGATATTTTTGTACTGGGCTCCCTCTTTAGCTCTAATAATGTTTGCTTTATGTATCTGAGTGCTCCCATGTTGGGTGCTACATATTTAAAATTGTTATATTCTCCTGAATGAAATGTTTTGTAAATATCTATTAGGTCCATTTGGTCTATGGTGCAGATGAAGTCTGATATTTCTTTGTTAATTTTCTGTCTGGAATATTGGTCCAATGCTGAAAGGGGGGTTTTGAAGTCTCAAGATATTTTTGTATTGAGCTCTCTCTTTAGCTCTAATAATGTTTGCTTTATATATCTGAGTGCTCCCATGTTGGGTGCTACACATTTAAAATTGTTATATTCTTCTGCTGAATTGAACCCTTTATCATTATATAGCGACCACCTTTGTCTCCTCTTACAGTTTTTGTCTTGAAATCTATTTTGTCTGATATAAATATAGCTAACAATGAAAGAAAATAGAGAGCCTGAATAACGAGTCCAGAAATAAACTCACACATATATGGACAACTGATTTTTTACAAAGGTGCTAAGAAAAGACAACTTTTTAACAAAAGCTGGAACAACTAGATATTCACATGCAGAAAAGACCACAAAACCAATAACTTACATCCATACTTTGTACTATATACAAAAATTAACTCAAATGGATCAAAGACCTAATTGTAACCCCTAAAACTATAGATTTTTAGAAAGCGGCGTAAGAGAAAATCTTTGTGAACTCATATTAGGCACAGATTTCTTAGCGATGTCACCAGAAGCACGGTCCATAAAAACAAATTTGAGGCCGGTACGGTGGCTCATGCCTGTAATCCCAGCACGGTGAGAGGCCGAGGCTGGCGGATCACCTAAGGTCAGGAGTTTGAGACTAGCCTGCCCAACAAGGCAAAACTCGTCTCTACTAAAAACACAAAAATTAGCTGGGCGTGGTGGCACGTCCCTGTAATCCCAGCTACTTGGGAGGCTGAGGAAGGAGAATGACTTGAATCCAGGAGGCAGAGGTTGCAGTGAACTGAGATCGCACCACTGCACTCTAGCCTGGGTGACAAGACATCATCTCAAAAAAAATAAAATTAAATTAAAAATTTGATAAATTGGATTTAATCAAGTCAAAAACTTCTCTTCAAAAGACATTGTTATGAGAGCAAAAAGCTGAGCAACAGTCTGGATCAGTATTTGGGATTCATATATCTGATAAAGGATGTATATTGAGAATATGGAAATCTCAAAATTTAATAATAAGAAAACAAAAAATCCCGCTTAAAAGTGGACAAAAGAGTTGAACAGATGCTTCAAAGAAGGCAAATTAGAACATAAGATGCGTATTATCATTAGTTATCAGGGAAATGAAATTTAAAACCACAATAAGATACCACTATGCACTTGTCAGAAAGGCTAAATGTCAAAAGACTGTCCATACCAAGTGTTGTTGAGAATGTGGAGAAGTTGGAGCTCTCATCCACTGCTGATGCTGATGTAAAATGGTACCATTATATTGGAAAATAACTTGGCATTTCTCAAAAAGTTAAACTTACACTTTATGATCCAGCCATCCTACTCAGAGGTGTTTACCCAAGACAAATGAAAGTATATACGCATTAAAAGATTTGCACACAAATATTCATAGCAGCATTATTTGTCACTCAACAGGTAAATGGATACATTATAGTACATCCATACAACAGAATGCTATTCTGGAATAGAAAGGAACAGACTATTGATAGAAATGTGGTGCCTACCTCAAAATGAATCTTAAAACAATCATGCTGCGTGAAACAAGCCAGACAAAAAAAGAATACATGCTGTATGATTTCACTTGTATAAAATTCTAGGAAATGCAAACTAATCTGTAGTGACAGAAAGCCGACCAGTGAGGGTGGGGTGGGAAGGGATTACGAAGAACAAGAGGAAAGCTCTGGGGATGAAGGAGAAGCTCACGGTCTTGGTGATGGTTTCGTGGGTGTAAACATATGTCAAATCTTATCAAGTTGTATACTTTAAATATGTACAGTGTATTCATGTGAATTATATTTCATAAAGCTGTTAAGTATAGTTGAGTCTTAATGAGACATATACCAAAAAACCCAAAAATTCTTGAACTTTGTCCTTGATCTACTGATTCACATTACCTGGGAGGGAGGCCCAGGGCTGCAGTTTTGCAGTTCTGACACACACACCACCATTTGAAAGCCTCTGCTCCATGGAGCTGAAATTCCTCCCGGGGGCCTTGCCAGGCTGCCTTTTTCTCTACCTGCTTCCCATGAAAGCCTCAGCTCTCCCAGTCCCCATTTCATCCTCGAGTTCCAGCCAGCTCAGCTGTCTGAGGTTCCCTGACGGGCCCAGCCTCTTGGCCTCTGGGCCTTTGTAGCTGCTGTGTCCTTCCCTTGGAGCACCCCTGTGCTCTTCTTCAGTTGACTGGTTCCCACTGGTCCTTCAAAACCCTGCTTGGGAGGTACCACCTCTGGAACACCTTCCAGACACCCCGCCCCAGGTCGGAGGCTCCACCTTTTCCACTAGCTTTCCCTGCGAACCTCTCTGAACTTTGGTTTCTTGATCTCTAAACTGAACTTAAAAATAATGCCTACCTCACAGGATTGTTTTGAAGTCTCAATGAGATAACATAAATGTTTTAGCATAGTCGTTGGTGCATATTAGAATTCAACAAACAGTGGCCACTCTGGTGTGGCTGGCGCTATTATTATTCTTCATCACTCTCGTCATCTTCTCCTCCTTGTGTCCCTGGAGGCTTCTGAAAATATCCTGCAGAGCACACTGGTGGCTGCTGTTCAGTCACTTGTCTGCTTCCTCCCCTAGACCATGACTTCCCTGAGGACAGGAGTGCACCACAAGCATTCGGTGAGTTCAGTCCACAACACTTATTGAGCAACCTCTGGGGGCCAGACCCTATCCCAGGTGCTGGGGACACAAAAATTAGGAGGAAGGCAATGAACATCAGAAGTGAAGATGGCAGAGAGGTACCAGAGGGGAGTGTTAGGAGCACAGATTTCTGAGCCATCTGCTCCATCACATGTAGCTGTGTGACTTTAGATAAGATACTTAACCTCTTTGTTCCTCAGTTTCCTCATCTGTAAAAGGTGGGGGGTAAATAATGCCTATCTTGCTAGGTTGTTGTATCATTTTCTTTTCTTTTCTTTCTTTTTTTTTTTTGAGACAGAGTCTTGCTCTGTCTCCCAGACTGGAGTGCAGCGGCATGATCTCAGCTCACTGCAACTTCTGCCTCCTGGGTTCAAGCGATTCTCCTGCCTCAGCCTCCCGAGTAGTTGGGATTACAGGTGCACACCACCATGCCCAGCTAATTTTTGTATTTTCAGTAGAGATGGGGTTTCATCATGTTGCCCAGGCTGGTCTCGAACTCCTGACCTCAGGTGATCCGCCCACCTCAGCCTCCTAAAGTGCTGGGATTACAGGCTTGAGTCCCCGTGCCTGGCCTGTATCATTTTATTTCATGTTAACACATAGTCTTGCTCAATTAGGTAATACTTTTTTTCTTTTTTTTTTCTTTTGAGACAGTCTCATTCTGTTGCTGAGGCTGGAGTGCAGTGGTGTGATCTCTGTTCACTGCAACTGCCACCTCCCGGGTTCAAGTGATTCTCCTGCCTCAGCCTCCTGAGTAACTGGGATTACAGGCGCCCGCCACCACACCAGCTAATTTGTGTATTTTTAGTAGAGATGGCGTTTCGCCATGTTGGCCAGACTGGTCTGAACTCCTGACCTCAGGTGATCTACCCACCTCAGCCTCCCAAAATCCTGGTATTACAGGTGTGAGCCACCATGCCTGGCCCAGTGAGGTAATATCTGTAAAACATTCAGAACAAAGGACACTGAGTATCCACTGGATTTGGCAATGAGCAGTGCATCAGAGAGATCTGGAGAGAGCTGCTTTGGAGGAGGCAGAAGCCAAAGTGCAGGGATGGGGAAGTGAGTGACCGGAAGGGGAGAAAGGGAAGTGGAGACAGCCCCCGAGAGCTATTGGGATCAACAGGAGAGAGGGTAGCTTGATAGAGAGGGCGTTGTTGACAGGAAGGTGCCAGTAGGATGGGAGTGACTGCAGATACAGGACAGAGTAAGGAGAACAGAGTAAGGGGGCGGGGGTGGGACTCCCTGCATCCAGGTGCAGGGGGAGGTGAGAGGGGGTCGGCAGGGAGGGAGGAGGCTTGCTCAGCCCTGCTGCCTGGGTGCTCTGTATCCTCAGTGGAGCAAACTCATCTGTGGCGGGAGAGAAGAGTGGCGAATGGAGGGGGGGCTCTGGGAGGGCGGGGGAAGTGTGAAGTAGCTCTTGAGTGGAGTGGGGGAGGGTTATAAAAGACGGTGACAGGCGGTGCTAAGCAGAGACCAGAATCTGGAAGGGTGCCAGGTTGCGGGTGTGGGGGAGGGGGCTGTTCCACCGCAGCTGCAGCTACAACCAGAAGGTGAGGGTGAGGAAGCTGGAGGGAGGCATGACTTTTGGAGTGGGCGGGCTCACTGGGAGGATGACCAACTAGATGGTCCAGATTGCCTGGAAATGGAAAGTCCCTCATCCCAGGAATGCCTAAAGCCAAACAAACTAGTATAGTTGGTCACCTACTGCAGAGTGATGAAACCCTGGCCCCCACGGGCGTGAGTGTGCTGGCTCTGTGATCAGCGCTAGGATGCAGGCTGGGGGTGGTGTGGGGGTGTGAGGGTAGCCTGGACACTCAGGAAATAGGACTAGGGGGTTGGGAGGGAGGTTAAAGACCTAAGGATGTCACTCACCTGTCTTCCTGGTGCCTGAATAGCGCCTGGTCTTCCACCAGGCACTAAATATTTTTCCAGAGACTGTGAAACCAGACATTCTTACTACCATTATTTTTTGCCATAGCCACATAACTTCTGCATTAACTTAATATTCTTTAAAATCAGGTCCTTAATAAATATGTCTTAAAAGGAAACACCCTTTACCCTATATGGACAAAAAGAAACCACACAGAGCCCCACCACCAAGCAGGTATTGGTGGCTAACTGGATCGGCTGCTTGACAAAGGAACTGCGGTGCCCGGGGCTCTTGCCTCTGTTACACTGGGAGATGAGCTGGCTTGAGAGAGGCATCAACGATGTGCTCGCAGTGAACAGAGCCCTTCTCCTTGAGCTGCTGAGAAGATCGGGGCTTGAAAGAGGGGCAGCTTTGCTGTGTGACTGAATTCCGTGTTCCTTTACTACCTGCGATCATCTTGCCTCCCTCACTTCAGAAAATGCTGTGATAAAGTGATTCAGACTATAGGTTCTCTTAGTGTTCTTAAGAGTCAACAACAGCTGTGCATTTATTATTTTATTTTATTTTTTCAGACTGGGTCTTGCTCTGTTGTCCAGGCTGGGGTGCAGTGGTGTGATTTTGCAGTGAGCTACAGCCTCAACTTCTGGGGCTCACGCGATCTCCCCACTTTAGCCTCCTGAGTAGCTGGGATGACGGGTGTGAACCACCGCACCCAGCCCCAGCTGTGCATTTAAATACCAAGATGTCATTTGGGTGGCATTTTTGAGGGGTCATGTGTAGGCTTAGAGAATGTTGCAGCTGAAAAGATCCCTGTGGACTCAATTAATCTGACACCCCCCCATCTCTGCTTCCTTCCTTCCTTTTTTTAAGAAAGGGAAGTAGAAACTGAAGCCCACAGAAAGTAGACTTAGCCAGAGCCTCGGAAACAGAGCTGGGACTAGCCCCCACCCTCCTAGCTTGGCCAGCAGACCCAGTTGGCTACTTTTCCTACTTTTTCCCCACTTGGCCTTCGGAGACTATTTTGCTTCTTGATTTCTGATTTCTTGTCAGCTGTGATTAATGAGGGAGTCTCCTGCATACATGATTTTCAGCTGTACCCGGTTTACGGCAAACAGATTAGATCATTTAAGTCAGAATAATACTATTTAGCAAAGCTGGATTTAGAGCTGGCAGAAATTAAGAAGATTAAAGGTAAAAAAAAAAAAAAATAGTGACAATCGTAGATCAACACCTGAAAAATCTTGTTGCCTGTACACATCCCTAATTGAGAAGTATATGGAAGATTCCATCCGTGAAATTCAATTATCATGCAAGCCAGAGGAAGTGGCTTCCCTGGGGAAAAAAACCAGGCAGCCCAAATCAAAACAGCCCCACCTGTCTGTTTTCGTGTCAAAAGAGTGAGAAAGCCTGCCTGGGTGATGATGAAATATGGATGATATGCATCAACTTGATGAAAATGTCCAGGGGTCCCTTTCTATAATGGGATTATCTCCCGAGCTCCTCCATCAGAAGTCAGCCCAGAAAAACATTTGTGGCTCCATAGATATTGAGGGCAGACTGGCACCTGCACCCCATTCCTGACACCCTTTCTCCCAGCTTCAGAGCGAGTGGGACTGGATGGAACTCCAAGACAAAAGGAGCTCTCAAGCCCTGAGCCCCTTCCACGGATGAGGGGCTTCTTAACTGGAGCAATCAGCAGGAAAATCTCACAACTGTAATGATTACAAATGAGCCCGTAGTAATTGACCCGCCTTTTAACTGCAAAGAGGGATGCAGGGTTGGGGCGGGGGTTCTTCAGCACTTGCTTTGTCTCTCGGATTCCGGAGAGATTCACATTGCAGTCCTGGATCTGCAGAAGAGCTGGATGGAGTTTCTTTTTGGTTAACTGCTGTGCGTGGCCATGGTGGTAAATACAGCCTTGTTCCCCTCTGGGGCTTAGAGGCATACAATTTGCAAAGTGCTTTCACATTCATCAACTCAGAACATTCGACTCAGAAAACCCTGAGATAATGTTTCCCATTATACAGATGAAGAGGCGGAGGTTAAACGACTGACTTCATCTGTTTGAAAGATGTTGCTAGAGTCCAATCTAATGTGTGTTTGGTACTATACTGGTCCATTTAGAGAAAGGCACCGTCTCAGTCTCTCAGGAGCACACATTCTGGTGGGGAGGATTAGACACTGACTTATGCAATCGTCATTGAAGGTCAAATGTGATAGGGCCATCGGGGAGGGGTGCTTTGGGAGAGGTCAAAGATGAAAGAGACTCTGTGATGGAGAAACACTCCCCAAGGGCCAGGGCCAAGCCTGTCTCTATCACAGTTGTAGCTCCAGTACTTGGCACAAAGCAGGTTTCAAAAGCATCAGTTGAATAAATGAATGAATGAATGATAGTAGTGCCTCTTAAGGTAGACCTTAAAGGATATAAAGAATTTGGGGAATTTGAAGGAAAGCAAGTAAGTTGGGAATTATTACTAGGAAAATAGAGCATGTAAATCATAGGATATCAAAATTGCAATAATATTGGATTTGTTGAATCTGTGCTGAGTATGAACAAGCTCTGGCTGATGTTAATGTGGTTTTGCTAATCCTTGCTGCATTGTCTCATGGATGGTGACAGTCAGGGCTGTCCTTCACATTCCTCCCTCTTCTCCCAAAGTCACTGGGAAAATTGCTTTGCAGATCATCTGTGCCTCTTTGAGTGACTTAGAGGTTTCAAATTAGTTTCTCCAATAATTATTTTGAATTCTAGTGACTTGCTCCAGATCAGGGCAGGACTAAGGGGAGAGGAGAGATGCTCAGGAGGGAGGGAAAGATCTGTGTTTGATTGGAGACTCATGATGTCTTTGGTGTACAATCAAAATTGGTGAAGGTGGTTCTTGATGTGAACTGTGTATTTTGAGTCCTCAAGGAACACTGCCTATCCCTGCCTGGAAGAAAGGGTCTAGTGTCAGGATAGACGCTCCAGTACTACCTGGGAGGAGCCCCCTCAACCACTCTCCCTGAACTGGAAGGGATGGGGAACATGGTGTCGTCTCCAGCTTGAACCATAATATTCACCTTTGTGATATGAGACAAGAGGGCCCTACAGGCTCAGGGTCAATCATGAAAGCAACAACTTTATGAAAGGGAAGAAGCAGTAAGGAAAATCTGCTTGTCCCTAACTATAGGGTTATCACGTCTAACATCTAACCTAAAAGTAAGAGTGGACTTGTCAAGCCCTGATCAGGAGGTACTTATTGGAAAAATCTGATAGCCACATTTCAGGGTGGGCTGGTTCTTCTCTATTTGTAATCCCTTCCAGGGCCATCCTCCGACTTTCTCCACCCTGTTCTGTCTCTGGGGGGCTAACCCACATGGATGGTATCATCTAGGCTCCTTTGCCTTCAGGCATTAGTTTGGGTTCAGCCCATGGGAGGCACTTGGGTGATCAGAGAAGGAGAGAAGGAACAGTCAGGGTAGCTCTTCCCTGCTCCCTTCTTGCTTTAGGATCATGCCATGGCAGGGTCTGGGTCCTTCTGTGACCATGGTGTGCCAGGCAGCCACAACCTTCACCTCCCAGGTTCAAGTGATTCTCATGCCTCGGCCTCCTAAGTAGCTGGAATTACAGGTGTGTAACACCATGCCTGGCTAACTTTTGTATTTTCAGTAGAGACCGAGTTTTGCCATCTTTGCCAGGCTAATCTCAAACTCCTGGCCTCAAGTGATCCACCTGCATCAAGCTCCCAAAGTGCTGGGATTACAGGCGTGAGCCACTGGGCCCTGCCTCACTAGGCTCTTAAGAACAGCATTCCAGGCCAGGCGTGGTGGCTCACGCCTGTAATCCCAGCACTTTGGGAGGCCGAGGCAGGCAGATCACGAGGTCAGGCGTTCGAGACCAGCCTGACCAACATGGTGAAACCCCATCTCTACTAAAAATACAAAAATTAGCCAGGAGTTGTGGCGGGGCGCCTATAATCCCAGCGACTCGGGAGGCTGAGGCAGGAGAATCGCTTGAACCCGGGAGTTGGAGGTTGCAATAAGCTGAGATTGTACCACTACACTCCAGCCTGGGCAACAGAGTGAGACTCCGTCTCAAAAAAAAAAAATCAGCATTCCTTCTCTTAGCCCCTTCAGGCCTAGGGGTGTCAGTGGCTCCCACTGTTGCTAGTGTCTGGGTGCCGCAACATCCTGCTTACACCTCTGTAGTGGTCCCTTCTTTCAAGTGTCTTCTTTGAATGGACTTATGTTTCCTGCGAAGATCCTGCCTTGTAGGTGCCTGGAGAACAGGCTCCTGCCTTGTTCATCTCTGCACCCCCTGGGTCAGACTGCAGAGCCTGGGCTCCTACTCTGTAACAGGGAGCCAGGGCCCATCAGAAATCGGCTTGAAATGCTCCTATCTCTTGGGCTCTTAGGGTTAGGGCTGCTGCTTTGGGTGTACGGCACCTGTTTCACCCCCAGGAGCTTAGCCTTGTGATTTCTAGAGATGCCAAGTATATTATGTGGCTCACATGCGGGCAGATGAGAAAAGCTACTGTCAGTGAGGACAAAGACCTTACCCTGCCTTCAAGCTTAGCATGTCTAAGTGGAAGCAGGTTTCATGAGAAGAAACAGTGAACTTTTAGGGTTGGATAGAGTTGGGTTCAAATCTTGGATCCTCCTCTTATACACTGGGTGGCCTTGGGCAGGCCACTTCTCTCTGAGTCCCTTTCCTCATATGTAACTGGGAGTGACAATAGTCTCCTCACTCCAAGGCCACCATGAGGATCACACATGGTCATGGACAGGAAGGGCTGGGATGGGGGCCTGGTCCTCATGCCCTTCAAGTGCGCTTCCTTAGATCCTTCCCCTCTTGATGCTTGTAGCAGTTTTGCCATCTCCACCTTCCTCGCTCTCCTACAAAATGGCTTTCATGATACTATATCTCCAATGCAGCCTTTTATGATAAGATGGACTTAAACCCCCGATTTTCATTCCAAGGAAAAGTCAGTGTTCCCCAAGATCACTGTAAATTCCCAGAGGACTTTCCCGTGGTCACCTTTGGCTCTGAGTGAGTTCCCTTTCTGAATCATCTCTTTGTCTCACCAGTGCTGTTTCTTTCCTACGCTGTTGTGGAGGTGGAAAATACAGCCCTTTTCATTCTTTTCACAAAAACAAGCAGACTTTCCCCCAAATAGAGTAAAACTTGCACTTGGCCATTGCAGCCTCTCAGCCTCCAGAGCCCCTTTCTTCCCCCTCCTCTCACCTCCTCCTAGGATTCTCCCTGGAAACTCCAAATTATCACTTTCTTGCACTGGGGCTCTGCAGCCTGGTCCAGCCCCCGCTCTGGAATTCTGCAGGACCTACCTTTGCCTGCCTGGGTCTACCGAGTGTGCACAAGAACAAAAGGGCCTTTCATCTCTCGGCTCCTCTCCCATCCGAGTGCAGCCGTGCCTGTGTACAGTGACATTCTCCCTGCAGGACATACCCAGGTTGGGGCGCCAGGTGAGGCCCAAGTGTAAAATTCCATGAGGTATCGACTCCCTCACCTGCCATCCTCCTCAGGAGGTTGGACAGAGGTGGGACAGGAGCTGCTCTCTTCAAACCCAGTCCTGGCTTCTAGTCCCAGCTCTGTGAATGGCTGACTGGGTGACTCCAGGCAGGTTGCAGTCACTCTCCCAGCCTCAGTGTCCCCACTGTTGGCTGAAGGTCTGGAGCCCCAGTCCTGAGAGGTGCCAGCCTGTGCCCCGGAGGCTGGCAGGCCGGCTGCAGTGCTGCCATCCTGGCACGGGAGCTCAAGCCGTGCACCCTCACACTGGGGCTGCGCTTTCTTTTGATCACGCTTTCTCCTCACCTTGTCCTTGTGTCACTGGATAGGATCCCATCTGTCATGCTGAGCCATCTGCTTCCTCTCCTGCTATCTCTGTGGCCCAACTCTAAGTAAATTAAAAAACAAAGAGGCAGGAAGCCACTGACAGCCGCATTTATCCTCATTTCTGCGGCTGGCAATGGGAGCTGAAGGGCTGGCTTGGTGGGTCTGAATTAAAGATTAGAGCAGGTGGGGAGGGAGACAGTCCTGTGGCTGTGATATCTCAGCCGCGGATGACACCTTGGGTGGCCATGAATGCAGGCAGGGGCTAGGGAGGAAAGGATTCGAGTCAGTGTGAGGGGCAGTGGTGGGATGTTTTGGAGTTGGGCAAACCTGGTTCGCACCATCTCTGTGTATGGCCCTGGGCAAGTCATTTACACTGGAAGCTTCAGTTTCCTCATCTGTGAAATGGGCATAATCGATATTACTGACCACACAGAGTGGTTGGAAGACTCAGTGAGAAGCATATAGTTTCATAGCCAGCATGCAGCCGGTGGTCCACAGAGAGGTATTTCTGAGGGACTCAGGGGATGCAAGGAAGAAGATGGGGGTTGACATGGAGCCACTTGCCCAGGGAAGGGCATTAGGGAGGAGTTTGGTGACCTGTGTCTCCTCCATGGGCCTCAGTCCCCACATCTCAAAGATGGGACTAGGACTGTTGGGTCAAACTCTATGAAAAGAGCGGAAGAAGCAGGAGGCATGGGACAGCTGGGGGCTGAACCTGGAGGACAAGTGGCTCAGGAGCAGCAGACGCTGGAGGGGCCACTGTGGCGGCTTCCCAAGGACGGCTCTGCGGTGGATTGTGCTATTGCTTCCCACTATTTCCTGCCCGTCTTGTGAGGAGATTGTATAATTTCTCCACCCCATTGACATCAGGTTTGGCCGCACAACCAGTTCTGAGCAGAATCTCCAAGAGCCGTCACACATTTCCATGACTGCTCTTTCCTTTCTACCATGGGACCAAAATAAGGTGTTTTCATCTAGTCTAGGCCTTGAAATGAAGGTGGTGTGGGTCAGAGCCAAAGCTGACCACAGCAGATATAGATGTGAGCCAGAAATAAATGTTCACTGTGAGTCACTGGCATGTTAGGTTCTTTAGCAGAAGCTGACTGTATAGGCCCCTTGGAATCCAAGCTGATCTTGATCTTAAGAAAAGGGTGCAGCCTGATTCTGCCTGCATTCCTGCAATTTCTGTGTTCAGGCAGACAGAGGACCTTCTCTGGGCCTTGGTAATTTTGTCTGTAGAATGATTAGCCATGGATAAATGAAAGTCCATAAGGTGGGGGAGGGCAGAGGACCATGCAACATGGTCACCCCCAGTCCCAGGGGACCCTCCTGGGGTGGGCAAGCATGTGGCACAAATGAAAGCATATGTGATTATATTCTCCTCCTTTCTCCACTTCAGAGCATTTCTGTTTCTTCCCACAGATCATACCATTGCAATGAGCATTGCCCAGAATGCAGGCTATTCTACTCCCAAGCTATGTTACCACAATTATAGAGGGTCACTAAGACACATTCCATGGATATCAGCTTCGACTCCCCTGAATCTCATGGTCTAACTCTCCTTCCTGGCCTGACCTGATAGACCTCGTGATTGGGAAATGGCCAGGCTCTAACTGAGACATGGAGATGTCCCTCCAGGCAGGCTAACAGCTTGACTCAGCTTCAAAATGAAAGCCTTGACATTTATCTAAAGAGAAGGGATAGCTAATGGCGACATTAATCCTCTTTTAACTCTCCTGAAATATTTACTTCTGGCCCCATTCTTGACTATTCCATTCTGTAAGACCAGAGCTCTGTAGGTAAGCAGGTCTCCCTGGAGTGGACGTTTGTCCTTTGGGAGGTATCCTGGCATCTGAGTGCCCAGCTTATGCTTTGGCAGAGCCTGACTCTCACAGTAGAAGCAGAAAAGGCTGGACACTCACTTTCCAGCCTCTCTGCAGTGAGGCCACGGGCAGTCACTCCCATCTGCTCCAGTGACACAGACAGTGGAGGCTCCATGTTGGTGCAGCAGCAGCACCAGCCTCCAAGGGTCATGGTGGCAGCAGGGAAGCTGGCGGATTCAGTGCCCAGTGCAAGCAGATTTGCCATGTGAGCTGTGGCTAGCAGGGCTTGGGGCCAGTAGCGGAGTTCTTGGTACTCTGCTCTGTGACAGCTTCTGGCCATGGTCCTGGCCCCTGCCCATTTTCTAATCCTGGTTCTGCATCTGTCCCATGTATTCTGTGAGGTCCTCACTGTTCTTTCACTAAATTTGCCTTCTGCTTGTTACCTGCTAGAAGACTGTTTCTGTTGCTTGCTAGTAGGAGCCCTGACTTGGAAAGCAATTTAGCATTCTGTTACCAGACCAAGCAGGTTAGCAGAGAATTCTTTCTAGCCATGCATGGTTCTATCTTGGTGCAGTATTTTAGGAAATACATTTTGTTATATTTTCAGAAATATTCTAGTGCCCTATATAAATTAATACCCCAAACAGTGGTCCTACCAGTTCACTCCTTAACCTGGTCCTTGGCATGGCTGGCACCACCCTGAGAAGGAGGTTGTGCTGGGACATCACATAGTTGTGGTTTGCAGCAGCTCCAGTCACACTTAAGAGCCAACTCCCATCCTGAGCATTGGATAGGAGCAGGGGTGACTGTCCACAGCCTCACAGGAACTGGAAGACCTCTTGAGCTGGTTTAATTAGGTAATATTCACAATGGTGCCTGCAAACCAACTGTATCAGGATCACTTGGGAAGACTTTTAAAAATGCACATTCCACGGTCCCAGCTACAGATTCAGGGAGGCCCAGGGATCTGCATTCTGATGCTCTGATCCAACTCCCTGAGTGCTTTTCACAGGTGGGTAAAGAAGCAGCCAGATCTGACTTCCAGTCCACTCAGCAACTTCCCCTACAGCCCTTCAAGTAGACTCTGCCCCTCCTAGGCAAGAAAGCGTGATCCAGGGTGGCTGCCAGCAAGGCCAACCTGATGGGGAGGGGGTGCTGCTCCCAGAAGAAACTATGATGAATATGGAATTTATAATCTGGCTATTTCAGCAAATATTTGTGTGCTTTGCTGAAAGGTGCACTTTCAGATCAATTCTGCACTGCGTCTTCTTCAAATTATTATTCTAAGCTTGTAAAATTGAGTTTATTACTGGTGGAAAATAATAAACTCAGGAATCATTCATTGCTCTCCACTCCCAGGAGTCAGCCTAGTTTTTAAGAAAGAATCAGGAAAATCCAGGATGACCCCAGGTTTCTCAACTAAGATACTGGGGGATGGTGGTGCCATACCCTGCTATGGGAGCTCAGCAGGGGCAGGTGTAAAGGGAGTGAGATATATTGATTGTGTGGTACATGTTGAATAATCATAAGTGTATTGGTGGGTAGAGGCCAAACAGGTCTGGGGCTTGGGAAAGAGGTCTGGTACAAACACAACAAATTAGAACTCTTTAGTACAGGTGAGATGATTCAGACAGTGTTTTCTGTGAGGAATGAGAACAGTGATCATCAGCCGCTTTGTCCTTCAGTGGAAAATGAGGGTAGGATAGGGAAGGAAGGGAAGGTGGTAAGAGAGGCTGAGGCCAAATGGTTTGTAAATTTCATCTAGCACCAACATTCTGCTGCTCGGCACCATACATGTTTGTCAATTCAATTCAGTCCAGTTCAATTCAACAGTTCCAGTCACTATGTTGAGCATAAGCCAATTCATCAACTATTTATTGAGCACTGACTATGTTTAAGGCCCTGGGGTCACCAGCAGAACTTAAGTGAACTGAGTGGACTTTCACTTGTCATATTTGGTGATGGATCAGGCAGGGTATGATATTCAATGTCAGGTCTGAAGTTCAGAGAGGAAGCACAACATTTCCAAGGTCAGAGAGCAGAATGGTGACATGATTCCTGACTCCTAGCCCAGAGTGGGGATTTCTCTGAAGCATGGCACCGCCAGGAATAGGTAGTAGGTTATGAGTGGACAATGTAAAAATATGATTAACACTTGACTGTTGGTACAGAGGGTGGGTTGGCTCTGAAGGCAACAGCGTTGCTGAGTGTTTGGACTCACTGGAATGATTAGAGTCTCCTGAGATGGATGAATAGAGAAGAGAGTGTTAGGACTCACAGGTCATCCCACTCAACCTTTTATGATTTAAAACAGTCTTGCACATCTCTAGTGACAAGCAGCTCATTACCATTCAAGGTAGCTCATCCTTTATTTGGGTAGCTCTGACTCTTGGAATTTGCTTTTTACAATGAAGAGAGATCAAGTCTCCTGCTGCAGTTCCATTCCATCGATTTGTCTTAGCTCAGCCACTGGGTACCACAAATCATGTCTGTTTCCCTTGTCCTGTGACACCCCTCAGAGACTTGGAGGTGACCCAGATCCACTGAGCTCCAGGTTGGTGCCTCAGATCCCTCAGCCATTGTGTCCTTCCAGAATTGGATCTTCTCCCATTCTGTTCACCCACTCCTGATGTGTTATGGTTTACCATAGTCTCTCTCACAGAGCGAAGCACAGCACTCCAGAAGCCAGGGCTATGTGATGAATGCATCTCTTTAATGCTTATTGCAGGACCAGGAGCTGCTTGTACACCAGCCTGAGTCACATGACCTTGTGACCCAATGTCCATCTACAAGTGACCCTCTGCTCCCACCTCAGGATGTAGGCACCCTCTGATTCCTCTGTGTATATGGGAGAGGGGTGGGACAGGCAGGGCCCAGCGAAAATGGCTTCAACCCTGTGTGAGTGAAAGCCTGGACATATAGGAGGTGATCTAAAAATTAACAGCCCCCAGTGACTTGGCTGGCAAATAGCTTTCCATCCCTTGCTCCTCCAAGTGTGGTTCATAGACCAGCAGTATCAGCATCTTCTGGGGGTTTGTTGGAAGTGCAGAATCTGAGGCCCCATTCCACACCTACTGAATCAGAAACTGTGACTTAACAAGATCTCTGGGCGACCCATATGCCCTCTGTGTTAGGCCGTTTTTTTGCATTACCAGAAAAGAATACCTAAGATAGGTAATTTGTAAAGACAAGAAGTTAATTTGGCTCACGGTTCTGCAGGCTGTACCGGCATGACACCAACATCTGCTCAGCTTCTGGGGAGGGCCTCAGGAAGCTTACAGTCATGAAGGAAGGTGAAGTGGGAGCAGACATGTCACATGGCGAGAGTGGGAGCAAGAGAGCAAGGCCAGGAGAGTCCCGGACTTTTACACAACTAGATCTCATGTGAAATAACAGAACAAAATTTCATTTATCACCAAAGGGATGGCATTAAACCATTCATGAGGGATCCACCCCTATGATCCAATCACCTCCCACCCGGCCCTTCCTCCAACACTGGGGATTATGTTTCAACATGAGATTTGGAAGGCACAAATACCCAAACCATATCATCTGCTCTTCCTTTTTGTGAATCCTCAGGGTCATATTGCTTGGCTCAGCCTTCAGGACATGTGGATCATGCCCAGATAATCTTCCTAAAATTCCAATCTGCCCATGTTACTCTGCTGCTTACCTGCTACCAAAGGGTCCCTACTGGTTTCAGGATAAAGTATAAACTCCCAGGCATGATTTGACTTGTACCTGTCTCAAGGGCCTATCTATCACCCTACTCATACCAAATAACTCATAGTTCTCCCAAAAGGACAGGCTCTTCCACATCTTGCATTTGTACCTGCTGTCTCCTCTGCCTGGAATTTCTCCCCTAGACTTTCTCCTCTGAAGAACTCTTCCTCAATCTTAATCTCAGCTTTCATCTCTCTTTCTCCAGGAGCTGCCTGATGTGTGCCTGCATCAAATAGTCCTTCTGTGATGGTTCATTTTATGTGTCAGCTTGACTGGGCCATGGAGTGGCCAGTTATTTGGTTAAGCATTATTTCTGGGTGTGTCCGTGAAGGTGTTTCTGGATGGATGAACATTTAAACTGGTACACTGAGTAAAGAAGGTTGCCCTCGCCAGTGTGAGGGGGCCTCACCCAACCTGTTGAAAACTTGAATAGAATAAAAGACTGAGTAAGAAAGGATTATTTTGCTCTGCCTTTGAGCTGGGACATTGGTTCTCATGTGCCTTCAGACTCAAATGCAGACTGGAACTTACACCATTGGCTCTCCTGAGTCTCTAGCTTGTCAATAGCATTCTTGGCACTTCTGAGCCTCCATAACTGCATAAGCCAGTTCTCTATAGTATCTCTCACTCTCTCTCTCTCTCTTTCTCTCGGGAACCCAGACTAACACACTTTCCCTTTAGCAAAGCACTTGACACAAACACACTCGGCTGTCATCACAAATCCACATGTGTCTTCCTTATCAGATTGTGAATTCCTTGGGGCAGAGTCTGCCTGGTTTATTTCAGAGCCAAGCACACTGTAGCTGCTCAATAAATGCTAAATTGCTGAGGCAGTTGCCAAAGGCCCTGGGTCTGCAGAAGATCTCAGCTGCAGGGAAAGTTGATGAAAGTTTATTCCTCATAGTTCCCTGCCTCCCTACTCCATAGGACAGGGGCCCCCTGTGAAGGGTCCTCAGAGAATCAGCCCTGTCATCATACCAACAGCAGCCAGTGCCACCACCAAGAAATGCCATGATCCTCAAAGAGTTTCCTGGATCCTAGTCATTCTTCAATTCACCCCACTTTTCTGAGCCTGTTGTGAAGTAGGCTTGACTCCCAGAAAGTTGGGATAGAATAGATCTGTGGATCTATTTCCTGTATTGGAGAGTTCATAGTCTGGTCAGGAGCATGGGCCCAGATGACTTGCAAACAATGTTCTGGAGGCTTGAGAGAGGGAGCTGTTTACTGGGTAAGATGTTACTATGTAGCAGAAGGGCAGGAATGGCATCCAAAGCAAACAGCACAGCACAAGCAAGGCCTGGCATAGCAAATGGTTATTTAGCTGGAGCAGAGGGCATGTGAAATGGGACAGTGGAAAGGTAGGCTGGGGCCAGGTTATGGGGGAGTATAAAATGCTAAGAAGATACGTTGCCCACAGGGCTTTCGTGTGCAGCCGTTCAGGTTGTACACTGCATAAGGGTGTCATGTCTCAGGGCACCATTTGCTTTGCAAGCAATTTCATTGTTTTGAAAATTAGAAAATATTGTTTTTTTTTTCACTTTCAGGATGGGTTATATTCACATTTATGACAATTTTCTGGCAGATGGAAGTATAATGTCTCGTTCTAACTGTGTTGATTCATATTGTTTCATTTCTACTTTTGAAGGAGGAACAACTTTTGTAATTGAGAGACCTAGTTTACAAAAATATAGATTGTAGAATGCAGTCCGGAGACATAGTCTCAAAAATATCCACATTTAAATTCCATTTCTTAGTTCCAATTTGACATGTTTTCTGTAAAATTAGTAGTAGAAGTAAGAAGATACAGGAACCAAAATGCATTTGGAAGCATGAGAGGAATTAAAAATTATTTAAAGAAAAATTAAATGATGATATTTAAGAAAATATATTCTTAATGTTAAACAAGTTGGAGATCATTGATGCCAACTTCTTTAAGGAAGAGAATATGAGAAAAAAAGTAAGAAGACCAATTTTAATTGTGAATTCTGTAATCAGAATGATTATGACCCATATAACATTTCAAAATCAAGTTGTATATATTATTTTTAAATAGAACTTGAATAGAATATTATTTTTAGAAGAAGGGTTTGTAATGCTGAAAAATATTATGGTCTTTCATTCTTCTAAATGACATATAACTTGAAGCATTTTGATGAACTTGGACTACTGTATATGAAAATTTACAATTGAAATTAACTGCTATGCTGTTGATGGGACATCAACTTGTGAGGGCCTAAAACCTTAAATTGTTTTCTAAACTCTCCCATTGATGTTTAGCAATACAGTTGCATCAATAATTTACTAAAGGCATTTCCGAACACTTTTGTGGCTCTCAGAACATATTTAACTTTGCCAATATTGGTTGCCAATGGAGAACATAGCTTCCTGAAATTAAAATGTATTTTAAATTACTTAAGGTTTGTAATCTGTCAAATCTAGCAACCAGTTTTAGGGAAAATGAGATATTGGAGCAAGTGAGTGTTAAAATGATTATAATCTGTGTTCATGAAAGCAAGATGTACATCTTAGCTTAGATTTCCCTAAAAAGCAGAGGCTAAAACAAAGGTTTGTGGGTAGGTGGTTTATTTGTGGGAACTGACCCCCAACAAACTGTAAAAAGTGAAAAAGAAAAAAAAAAAAATCAATCCAAGCTATGCAGCTGGACACCGCCCTGAACACCTGCGCTCCATCTGGTGGGACCCTGTGAGGAGCCATGCTGAATCCCTTCCAGAACCATCTGCCATGGGGCAGAAGAAGGGTATATTTCTGCACTTGTGCCAATCCCCCTCTGATCGAAGGTTGCTGCCCTGTGAGAGGTTAACTCCTTTGTACTTCAAAGTTTGCACATTTGTCAGAATGCCCTATGTGGCCACAGCAGAAAAGCCCCTGAAGCCAAAAACAAGAGGGTTGAGGAGGGAACAGGGGCGACTGAGTGAGTTGCTCTCAGGTTACACTTGCACACAGCTGGTTGTCTCAAAAACAGCTGGAGTAGAAAAGGCTGCCCAGAGGATGTGAGGTGGGGCACAAAAGGGGTGCTGTACAACATATTTAGCATTTTAAAACAATCGTATTCTAGTTCTAATTACAGAGAGTATGAGTTTAAAATTTCTATTTCATTTAACATCCTTTATTTTGGTTTAATGTACATACAGTGCAGAGATTTTAAGTATACAGTTCAATGAATTTCGAGTTTTCTTTGATGTTCTACAATTTTCTTTGTGTTATATATACAAAATGATTGTTATAATAATGATTATTTAAAAAATAATGGGCTGGGTGTGGTGGCTCATGCCTGTAATCCCAGCACTCTGGGAGGCCGAGGCAGGTGCATCACCTGAGGTTAGGAGTTTGAGACCAGCCTCACCAACATGGTGAAACCCCGTCTCTACTAAAAATACAAAAATCAGCCAGGCGTGGTGGCATATGCCTGTAATCCTAGTCTTGGGAGGCTGAGGCAGGAGAACCACTTGAACCCAGGAGGCGGTGGCTACAGTGAGCTGAGATTACGCCACTGCACTCCAGCCTGGGTGACAGAGCAAGACTCTATCTCAAAAGCAAACAAACAAAAAATTAATAATAATAATGTAGCTTCTTTGAAACTTCATGTGGGAAAGGGGCATCTTTTTCTCATTTGCCTTCTGATGCTGTGTGAACTGGCAGTTAAACCTCTGAGGACAGAGCTGTGTGCCCTGAACAGGGTAAAGATGGACACTTCCTCACTCAGTACAGAAGGCTTGGGAAAGTTGTGGCCTAACTGACTTTTTGTCATTTGAAGATTTGTGAAACCTCAGCTAGGAAAACTTGCTATTTTGAATATCTCGCAATATGAGGACTCCATTAAAGCAGGGGAACCTGTATACTTAGCTTTTGGAACATTTAAATTTCCTTCTCTACTTCCTTCCAGTTCCGTTCTTAATCTTTTTTGCCCTCAGCAAGCACCTTGGCTGGTAAGGGTTCCTTGCCTGGTGGGAAACACATCTGCATTCCTGAAGAGCCTATGGCATTAGACTATGCTGTTATTTTTAATGAACGTTTACCGTAAGCCATGGGGGTATTAAGAGGCATTCCAGAAAAATCTCCTGGGTTCCAGAAAGACTCCTCTTTGTCCTCATCGTGTAGTAGCAGCTTACTGCCCCTTTGGTAATCAGGACTAATCACTCCAGTGAGCACAGTACCTCCTTCCTTGCCTCTTGGTTAAATGGCACGGGGGGCCCAGAGCGGCCAGGTGGCAGTCTGAGCTTCTAGTTCAGTGGACCTATGGTTGTGTCCACTGATGGATGTGGTTTTCCTTTGGGAATCAAGATTTCTGCACCAGGGAGCTCAAAGCCACAATGATAGAAATGAAAATGTTGCTTGTGAATCATTAAGGGTAGTTGTGGTATGAGCTACTTCTATTTCCTCCCATTGATTCCTGGACCCATGAATGCTGGCTGTGGGAGAAATAGTAGCAGACATTGGTCACTGAGTTAGAGCATATACCCCATTCTGCAGGACATTACCTCAGCCCTGCAAAGGTTTGTCACTCGGCAGGTGCCATAAATGAGCCTCTAAAAGGCCAATCCATTGTTGTATCAGGCCTGCTGTTTAGAGGATGTGGTCAGGTCAATGACCTCTGTGACCTTGAACCAAAGGATTATTTCAGGGCAGTCATCAAAGCCTTGTCTTTTCCTACCTGGCCTTGAGTTGGTCAATTTAAGCCCAGGGTCATCATTTTCTTTTTTCAAATTCATCATCACAGTCAGAAGTAGCTAACTAACCTACAGTCCTTACACGCTATTTCCACTGTTCTGCTACAGCAGCTAGTGGGCCACCTGACTTTTTTTCCACATACCTGACTTCAGGTGACTACAGGTAATAACTTAAGGAAATGTTTTGCCACTTTGTGCCATGGACTACCATGATTTTGCAATGGTGACATTTATGCCCTTAATTATAATAGTAGTGAAAGAATTTCACATTCCCATTCTTAAAGACCAGTTCCCCTGAACCACTAGTGGTCTCATTCAGGAAAACAGAGCTATTATAAGTATTATGGGAATAAAGGGTTTACCACAGGAGTTAGGGCTTATGCAAATCTGGGAGTAGTAGTGAGAGTGAGGTTCTAGCAAGGGAATGTTGAAGCATTGGAGAAACCATTGCTAACCACTTCTGTCTGAAGCCAAGTGCAGGTGGCGGGGATGAGCTTGTGGGAAAGTCTGAGGAACTGCATGCATCTGGCCACCAAAGTGCATCCACGGGGTGAGAGTTCACGGGGTGGTCAGCAAAGCTGTGGCATCCGTTGAAGCTGCCACGCCTGGTGACACTGCCACTGTGCCTGACTGGCATTCTCTCCCAATAGCAGTGGCTTCCCTTTTCTTTCTTCCTTCCAAATTTTGCATGGGTTTCTCCCATCAGCAATCCCCATCCTGGAACCACACAGGAAATAACATACTGGGAAGTGCTGTTCCAGCCTGAAACAGGAGATGGCCAAGCTGACAGCAAGATAATCCAGCCCAATGTCCAACAGTGGGGGATTGGTTCAATAAATTATGGTAGGGCCATGTAGTAAAATCCTACGCAGCCTGCATTCATCAGGGATCAACCAGAGAAACACAACCAGCAGGTTATATATTCATTTATTGCTTGTTGCTTGCTTGTAAGGAATTGGCTCATATAGTTGTGGGGTTTGGTTAGGAGAGTTCAAAATCTGTAAGGCAGCCAGCAGGAAAGGCAGGCTGGGACTCTTGGGCATCATCTGAAGCTGCAGTCCACAGGTAGGATTTCTTCTTCTTCAGAGGAGCCTCAGCTTTGCTCTTAAGGCTTTCCAATAGATTTGAGTCAGGCCCACCCAGATTGTCCAGGATAATCTCCCTTACTTACAGACAACTGATTATGGACCTTAATCACATCTACAAAATGCTTTCATGTCAATATCTAAATTAGTGTTTGACTGAATAACTAGGGGACTGTAGCCTAGCCAAGGTGACATACAAAGCTGACCATCCCACAGCCATGGGAAAGAATCACATAGATTGATATGTGTAATGTGATAATTAATGATGCTCTAGAAGAACATTAAATGATATGGAAAGGTATCCAAGAAATATTAAGTTAAAAAGACACGTTCTAAAACAGTACATAGAGTATTGGTTTGTTCGTGTAAAAGGATGTCTAAGTATAGAGAAAGTAGACTAAAATATCACACGAGAATATTCAGAGTGTTAATTACTGAGTGCTGAAAGAATGGGTAATGAAAACGTTCTCATTTTTGCTTATGTGTATTTCCTAAATTATTTACAATAAATAAATGATACTTTATAGTGAGAAAAAAGTTTAAATATTCTATTTTAGACACATTAGGAAACCTTGCTAATTAAAGAACAGTAGGCCCCTTCTGTGGTGTGGGGTGTGGGGGAGGGATTTCCTCTCTCTTCTCCACTCCCTAAGCTTCTCCTTCTCTATCTACTTGCAGACACCAAGTTATTTGCAAGATAGAAAGCTCTCAGGTCTTAGGATGGAAATCCTTCCCTCTTATTCCTTTCCCTAACAAGTGTGCGTGGATGCTGTGGGTGAGACGTTGAAAGTAAGCGTTTTAATTTAGTATACACAGTGGAGAGAACCTTTAATATAATATTAATTCACTGTGCAAATTAGCAAGGTTTAATAACCATGTGAGCCATCGGGAATCCTGGTGTGACTCAAAATGACATCTGCATTAATGGTCTAATTAATAATGTATATGTTAATAAGAATCTCATTAAAGCCAAAGTACAATTATTAATGTAGGATGCAATTCTTTAGCATCTGTGGGCCAATGTAGTGCTTTGGTGATTCCAGTTGCAATTTCCAATGATAGATGACCTTTTAAGTCTCATTAATTGATTAAAGAGGCAGCGATTAGTGTAAAAACTCAACTCGTTTGGAAGTACAAAAACCACTGGTAAGACAATGATGATTACAAATCAGGAGGAACCAGGCAGCCCATCCCAGGCATCTGGGTGTGCACAGTGAGTAATAAGAGATGGTAGGCAGGTAAAACAAGGCCACTCATCCGTGTCTCCCTCACTGCAACACAAGCCTGGGGATTGGACTCTGCTGCTATCAACAGTTTAATAAGAATTATATCAACACTGATGAATTCTTATGGAAAAATTATTTTTTAAAGCAAGTACCGTAAAGTTAATTGACTCATTTGATCACTTTTCAGTTTAGTTTTCTTCTCAAGTTTCCCCATTCCCATTTAAGTCTTACTAAAATTATTTCAATCAAACTGTTTCACCACGAAGACTTGGTTTACCAGTTTGTTTTTTTAAAATTGACTTATGAGAGTGTCATTTTTTTTTTCTTTTATGGCCATTATTTCCACCAAGCCCAAGTTTCCTAGGTCATATTGAGCCAATCAACATAGTGTCAAGAAGATTTGAAGCTTTGGTCAATTTTTAGTCAATAAAAATTTCCACCCTGTGGACTTCTAGCCCCTGTCAACATTTTATGCTGACTACTGCCACCAGTCATTATGATCACATGTTGGGTAAATGACTAAGAGCTTGTCTTTATTTCTAAGTTAACCCATGAAAAAAATGTGAGCAAATTTATGAACTAGGGCAGACATTAAGAGGGAGGAAAGATGGAAGGGAAGGGGGAAAGGAGAGTGACAGAAACAGAGAAGGAGAGATACAGAGAGATGGAGACAGACATCAAAGGGTTGTAGCAGTTCTAGCTTATTGACTTTTCATCAAGGTAAAAATATCTTGAGGTCAAAAGGCAGAGTCGAAACATCTGCTTCTCTGCTCCCCTAATCCCATGACCTCTGAGCCCCTGCTCTGAGCTAGACCTGTGCCATGGGGAACAGAACTGAGTAATGTAGGCTATCGGCTCTCAGAGAGCTTCCAATCAAGGGAGCCATGTGTGGCAGCAGCTAAGCCACAGAGGCTACTTTTCAGGATGAGGGAGCCACTCAGATGTATCTCTGTGCCCCCAGCACCCGGCAAAGGGCCTGGCCGCAGAACCTGCTCATAAATCAATGAACTTGTCCCTCTACTAACATGCATTTATGGAGACTTTTATGTCTCATGTACTGAGGCAGGATTCAAGAGTACAGCAGTGAAGCAAGCAGTGCGTGGAGAAAGCAGCAGAGGTTGAGATGAGGCATGCATGCTGAACACATAAACCAGAACTTAAAAAAAGTAGGCAGGAACATAATGATTAACTTTTAAGACCGAAGCCAGTGATGCTAAACTGGCTGGTTTAGAAGCAGACATTGCACGACACAGGTGAGCATAGTGCCTGGTGGTGGGGGGAGCAATGTTTGACTTGACATTTGCAATGGTTTCTTCTTTCTCAATTCTTGGGTCTGTGTGCCCGAAGTCATTATCCTATCCTGCCTCCTGGTTTCCTCTACTGGTAGGCAGCGGGTGCCCAGGAAGGACTCAGAAAACTTGAGTGCCAGCCCTGCCTCTGAGCGCTCACTTCTCCACTGTAGGCCTCAGTTTCCTCATTTGTGAACTGGGGGTTCTAGCTTCACACTGTCTCATGTCCCTTCTCATGGGGTCACCAGTCTTTGCCATTGGAAAGTGCCAGCTGGGCCCTGCTCAGGGTCTGAGGCTCGGTCCAGACAATTAAGACAGCTCCTTGGCTGGGGTCACCCTGACTCACAGTCTCTGACATCCAGAGAGGGGTTCCATGTCCTCCACACCTGATCCAGCTTCTCATCTCCCTTTGTCATTCAACGCTCCTCTGTGCAGTCAGCATCCTATGCCCACTTGTCCTGCTAGGATGCTTTTCGCTAAGACTGAATCAGGGCGAGGCTGGGGTCTTTCTGTTGAAGGTAAAGCCGGGTTCCTGGTATCTGCAGAACTGCCTGGGGCTGTGTCCAAAGTCTGACTTGTTCCTATCAAGTTGAGGCCCACTAGAGAAGGAGGCCTAACATTTCTTAGGCATCTGCCATGTGCCAGGCTCTGTGCTGGACTTTTTAATGTCAAAATCTCAACTGTCAAGCAGAATTGGATCTATCATTCACATCTTGTGGATGGAGAAACTGAGGCTCAGGGAGTTTTCGTGGCCTCTTCAAGGTCCTGTAGGTACTAACTGTCTTAGCACTGCTTCTCGATGCCACGGGAGGAATTTCGAGCTGGTCCTGGAGTCTGCCCAGCCGCATGATCTCCCTTGGCCTGGAAACATTTTGGGGCCTGCAGGACCTCACCAAGCAATCACCTCTAGAGTTAGCAGGGGCAGCTGTGCTAATGGGCTCTGGGGGACAGTTCCTGGCTAAACACTTTCCTTTCTAGAGGCCCCATCAGAGAGAGAGACCACCCGAAGTCAGTGCCTATAGCCTCTGGATTGGGTTAACCAGGGATACCATAAATCCCCTTGACTGCCATGCAGAATCTTATTATTTTGGAAAGGAGAGGCCCTAGGAGGTGATCTGGTTATGCATCTTCTGTTCAGAGAGGGGAAGCCTCCTGTCCAGAGTCATGGCAGAGCAGGGCTGGGCCTCCTGAGTGCACCTGCCTGGTTCTGTCTTCTCTCCATGGCTCAAAGGCAGGGCTCCAGATTTTTACAAAAGCTTTTCTACCTTTGCTCCTCCTTTTAAACCTTCCTTTCAGAGTCACTTTCTGTTCCTCCCCTTCCCCCATAAGAACTTCACAGCAATTCACACACCCTGAGGGGTGAATGCAGAGCAGATTGCTAAAGCCAGGCTGTGATTATCCATCCATCTGCTTTAGGGAAGAATTCACTTGCACCAGGATAAATGCTGATGGCTCTGACACCCCTGACAGTGCTTCCTGAGCATCCACTCCAGCCTCTCTGGGGGCCCTGCATGGGGGAGGGTGGGTCCAAAGAGATGAATCAAATGGTGCTGCTTCTAGGAGTTCCCAGTCTAGCAGGGGACAAGTGCCTAGGAACAGAGAGAGGCATGGCAAGTGTCCAAGGAGCAGAGTCGTAAAGCCCTGCAAAGACTGGGTGGGATATGGACAGTGGGGGCATTTTATGTGTGAAATCTGCATGAGCAGAGGTGTGGGAGTGGGAATTGTAGAGAACGTTTTGGCTCTGTGAAAAAGTGTGGCATGGGAGATGAGGTTGGAAACATATCTGACTATATAAGCCCTAAATCCCTTCAACCTTGGCCTTGGCCGGAGATTATAAACCAGCTTCTCCAGAAGAGACTGAGACCTTCGACAAGTTTATTTGGTCCCCACAGTGTTTTAGTTTTGCTTTTATTTTTTAATATTTTGAGTTAGTTGCCAACCTTTAAAAATCAGAATACTTAACATGAGAAATGGATTTCCAGCTCTCTGGAAGAATCCAAAGAAATGGCAACCCTGGGCCGGCATTTCTGTCTGGCAGACATGACGGGTGTGTGTTTGGGAATGTGCATTTTCTGGGAGAGGCTCTATGCTCATCACATCTTTAGCGGAGTCTATGAGTCTCCAAAAATTAGAACCATAGTTGAAGAAGGATATTTGATGTCATGAAAGATGTTCACAAAATAATGAGTGAAAAAAGTTTAGAAAGGAGTATTAACTGTATGACATTTTAGAAAAATATTCGTAGAAAATATTGGTTATCTTCAGGCAAGGTGATTAAAGGTGACTTTTATTTTTTCCTTTGCTTCTGTTTGTAAACAACATATAGCAAGAACATCATTTTAAAATTAATTTTTAAAGTAAATCTGAGCTAGGTGACAGTGTTTAAAGCCTTTCAATTTCCCAGCCACAGGCAGAAAGAAATTTGAACTCTTTGGTCTCTTTCTGCTCTGGGTCAGAGAAACTTCCAGCTTCCCCTCCTACTGTATCTTTGGACGCTGGGAACCCTCTGTCCCCTCCGCACACTCCTAGTGTCTGACAGTGACATGTCTCTGACTCTTCCACCCTCTCTCTTTCCTCCTGAGCCCCTACTCCTCCTTCCAGGGAGTGTTACACATCACCCCCTTCATGCAGCCACACCCACTCCACCCTGATAGGGCCATCCACCCCTTCTGTCAGAGGCAAGTGAACCAGAGCAACTCCATCTTAAACAGGAGTTGGGTAAGATGAAGCTGAACCCTACTGGGCTGCATTCCCAGATGGTGAAGGCATTCTAAATCACAGGATGAAACAGGAGGTCAGCACAAGATACAGGTCATAAAGACCTTGCTGATAAAACAGGTTGCAGTAAAGGAGCCACCCAAAGCCCACCAAAACCAAAATGGCGATAAGAGTGACCTTTGGTCATCCTCACTGTTACACTCCCATCAGCGCCATGACAGTTTACAAATGCCATGGCAACTTCAGTAAGTGAACCTATATGGTCTAAGAAGGGAAGGCATGAATAATCCACCCCTTGTTTAGCATATCATCAAGAAATATCCATAAAAATGGGCAACCAGCAGCCCTCCGGTGTGCTCTATGGAGTAGCCATTCTTTTATTCCTTTACTTTCTTAATAAACTTGCTTTCACTTTGCACTGTGGACTTGCGCTGAATTCTTTCTTCTAGGAGATCCAAGAACCCCTCCTGGGGTCTGGATCAGGACCCCTGTCCTGTAACACTTCTGCCATGGCCACCCTCTGTTCCCCCCAGGGCTGCTGGTAAAGTATGTGCCTGATCCTGCCACTGGACTCTGGGCTTCTAGAGGGCAGGAACTATGGCCTCTTTATGTTTGTCTTGTCCACAGTGCTTTGCTTGCACTGTATGATCAGAAAATGTTTGTCCAAGTCAGTTGACTGGCAATGAAGAGAAAAAAGTGAGGCCAGGTATGGTGGCTCACGCCTGTAATCCCAGCACTTTGGGACTCTGAGGCAGGTAGATCACTCGAGCCCAGGAGGTGGAGACCAGCCCGGGCAATGTGTCGAAACCCCGTCTCTACAAAAATTACAAAAATTAGTTGGGCATGGTGGCATATGCCTGAGGTCCCAGCTACTTGGGAGGCTGAGATGAGAGGATCGATTGAGCCCAGGAGGTTGAGGCTGCAGTGAGCTGTGGTTGTGCCACGGCACTCCAGCCTGGGTGACGGAAGAAGAACAAAGGAAAAAGAAGATAAAAAAGAAAGAAGGAAAAAAATATGAGAGTTTTAGTCAGAATACATGGATTCAAGTCCCTGTCATGCTTCATATGCTTGTGTGACTGACCATGGGCAAGTCTTTGACCCATTTTTCTACTTGTTCCCCTGCAAAATGGGTGCACAGACTTGCTCTCAAGACTAAATGAAATGATGTATGTGAAAGTACTTAAAAATTATCAAGTACTACACAAATAATAGCTATTGCTATCATTCATTTCCACTCCTTTAAGGCAGCTTTTCCTGGATGGTACAGACTGACTGACTCAGGTGGACTTGGTAAGTTAGTGGTGGAGCTAAGACTAAAAGCCAAATCCTCTCTAGGTCACCAATTGTCCTGTTAACAGCAAGTGTTAAAAGAAACTAGGAAATGTGATCGGGAGCTGGCCGTTGACTTCTCTGGGCAGGTGTCGTGGTTTCCCATCAATTACTGCTGGAGGATAATGAAGGGGATGGTTTTCCCGCTGACTGAGCCCCCTGCCATTGCCATGTCACAGCCACCATCTGCCCCTGCCTGACTTAGAAGAAAGTGCGAAGTGCTTCGTTTAGCCTCTCTTTGCTCTTCTCTTTGAGCACTAAGTGTCCCTGCCAGGTGCTGAGCTGAGGGCTGGAGCAGGGGGTGCGGGGACCCTTTTGCTTTGTGCTTACAGTGAGGTGGGCAGTTAGGAATCTGACCAGAAAGCAAACTGTCGCTGGGCATACTCAATCACACCAGCGCATTGGCTCCACAGGGGCCAAAGCCAAAGATGCTGGACTGTGGGAAAATGTGTTCCTAAGACTTCTGCAAGGCACCAGGATTAAGTACCATCACTCCAGCCCTTGAAGTGATGTGGTGTGAGTGAAAGGGACATAAAATGTTGGTACGTTTTGGAGCATAAATTCTGCACCAGGTCAGATACTGCATGTCCTGGACAGTAGAAAGGGGCCTTGCACAGGAAGTAGGGACTTCTCAGTTCTGAAGCTTCAGCTTTGTGGGCTTGGGTGAGCCACCCAGCCCTCCGAAGACTCTCTTTCTGTCGTCTGTATGAAAGGCTTCTTATTGAGCAGATGTTAATATTTACTGAGTGCTTACCATGTGCCAAGAATACTTCAGTGAACCAAACAGACACAATGCCGGCCCTCAAGCAGTTCCTACTGTAGTGGGATTATAACCATTCTGGCCCTGCCATCTTTCCAGCCGCAGCCAGCAGATAGGAAAGTGCATTCTAAACAGAGGCTATGGCTGAGATCCACCGAGGCCTGTAAATCACTTGCTCTTTCACCATCCAGAAAACTGTTCCTCCAGCAGTTAGATAATTGAGGTAGTGTCAGGAGGGAAGAACCTCGATTAATGAAATTAATGAGACCTTCCTCACGCTTCAGTTACCTTCTACACATTAAGTTGAATGCAGATGGCAAAGGCTACAAGTTTTGAGCAACAGTTTGTTGTAAAATAGATTGATTACAGACTCCCAATGCTATTCCTTTAACTTTCAGACACTTAATTGGTGAAAACCTCCTGCAGATACAACGTAGACATGCAGAGTGCCCACAGGGCTCTTATAATCTGTTTGGTGATCAGACGAGAGAAAGAGCTAGAGGGGCTGGGGAGAATAGGGCACCTCTATCCTGGGCCTGAGAGGAGAGAGTCAGGGAAGGCTCCCTAAAAGATGTAAACTCTAAGCCTATAAGAGATGTAAACCTATAGTTTAATTAGGCCAGGATGAAGGGTGCAGGGAGAGAGAACCGTGAAGGAAGGGGTGCTGGAGCCACTCTTGAGTGGAAAGGTAGGAAGCACTGCATTAAGAAAGATAGGGCAGGAATTGCTGCCAGAAGGAACCATTGCACAATGGGAGAAATATGCACAGTGGATTGGAGAAAGGCCTCTTTTACTCTGTTTTATGCTGCTGTGACATAATACCACAGACTGGGTAAGTTATAATGGATGGATATTTTGGCTCATGGTTCTGGAGGCTAGGAAGTCCAAGATCAAGGGGCCACATTTGGAGAAGGCCTTCTTGCTGTGTCATCCCATGGCAGAAGGCAAAGTGAAGGTGAGAGAGAGGACGGGGTGAACCTGTCCTTTTATAAGGAGCACACTCCCACAATAATGGCATTCATGCATTTGCTTTACCTTCATGCCCTAATCATCTCTCTCTAGGCCTCTCCTCTCAACCCTGCACTGGGGATTAAGTTTCCAACATGTGCTTTCGGGAGACACATTTAAACCATAACCAGCCCTTAGTGGTCCAATCTCTAAATTTTACAAGTGGCGAAACTGAAACCCAGAGAGGTCTTAAGCTTTCTCAAGGGTAAAATTGAGGATCCATGACTAAATGTTACCCAAGACTCCCTTGAACGCTAATAATTAATCATAATTAACTTTTTGGTCCAGGGAGGTTGTTAATATTCCCATTTGACTGTTGAGGAAATTGAGAGAGAAAAATGATCTGGCCAAGGCCAACATAGCTAGTTAGTGGCAGAGTCAAGTTTGGAATTTGCACTCCAAATACTAAAATCCTGTGTGAGTTCTCCTGTGTCACACTGCCTCCAACACCAATTCTAAAGACCTCTGAAGCTGTCTACACCAATGGTACTCAGACTCTGTGGCACCTGAGAACACGTGGGAAATTTTAAAACCCCAGAGCACACACCAAACCCAGAGCAGTTATATCAGAATCTCTGGGTCATGGCCCAGGCATCAGTATTTTACAAAACTCTCCAGGTGATCCCAATGTTCCTGTGCCTACATCACTTGGCAATCCTGCTAAAATGTAGATTCTGGGGTGTGGCCTGGGCAATGGAATTTTTTTTTTTTTTTTGAGACGGAGTCTCGCTCTGTCACCCAGGCTGGAGTGCAGTGGCCGGATCTCAGCTCACTGCAAGCTCCGCCTCCCAGGTTTACACCATTCTCCTGCCTCAGCCTCCCGAGTAGCTGGGACTGCAGGCACCCGCCACCTTGCCCGGCTAGTTTTTTGTATTTTTTAGTAGAGACAGGGTTTCACGGGGTTAGCCAGGATGGTCTCGAGCTCCTGACCTTGTGATCCGCCCGTCTCGGCCTCCCAAAGTGCTGGGATTACAGGCTTGAGCCACCGCGCCCGGCCAGGCAATGGAATTTTTTAAAGCTCCCCAGGTGGTGTTGATGCCACTGTTTCAGGCATCCAGACTCCTTCAATTAGAAGGGAGTCTACACACTGCCATGCGTCCCTTTGGTTGCCTTCTTTACAGGTCTTCTCTTTCTCTCACTTTCACACATGTGCACCTACCTTCTTCCTGGCCTAGGCTTTTAAATGCCATGCTTCTAACCAAGAGGAGTTTTCCATCAGGAATGCAGAGCCCCACAGAAGGTCACTACTCATGAAAACACTGACTGCACTGCTGACTTGACAGCCTGACAGACACATGGGGACCTCAAGGGCAGAGCTGGGACTGGAATGAAGCAAGTCAGGTGCTAGTGCACAATGTTTATTTTATTTTATTTTTATTTATTTATTATTTTATTTTATTTTTTATTTTATTTTTATTTTTTGGAGACAGAGTCTCGCTCTGTCGCCCAGGCTGGAGTGCAGTGGCACCATCTCGGCTCACTGCAAGCTCCGCCTCCCAGGTTCACGCCATTCTTCTGCCTCAGCCTCCCAAGTAGCTGGGACTACAGGTACATGACACCATGCCCTGCCTACTTTTTTGTATTTTTAGTAGAGATGGGGTTTCACCATGTTAGCCAGGATGGTCTCGATCTCCTGGCCTCATGATCCGCCCACCTCGGCCTCCCAAACTGCTGGGATTACAGGCGTGAGCCACTGCGCCCGGCCCACAATGTTTAAAGAGACAGTCCCTCTCAGGTTCTTGCAGCTGCTGACCTTGTGCTTGTACAAACCTAAGAGTGAGTGTCTCCTTAAGTTTTGCTTTCCAGGCACCTGGCCTCACTCTAGTCTGAATGGACCGAGGCTCCGCCTCTTCCTCCTCCACCCAGCCTCCCCCTGAAGCCTGCCTATCCTAGAACCTTCCAGTTTATTTTTACTCTGTCCTCCATTTCCTTCCAGAAGGCAGTTGCTATTCCTACCTCCTCAGCACCTCATTCTTGGGCTCCATTCCACCTTTCTAGGCACAAGGCAGCTTCCTAAAATAATGATTTTTCAAAGTGTGGTTCCCGGACCAGCAGCATAGGCATCACCGGGAACTTGTTAAAAGGCAAATCCTCAGGCCTTATGCCAGACTTACTGAATCAAAACTTGGAGGTGGGGCCCCTTGGTCAGTGATTAACCAAGCCCTCCAGGTAATCCTGATGCCTGCTTAAGTTTGGGGTCCACTGTCTGGAGGATGGAGCAGGCAGCAGCCCTGGATTACAAGCCTGGCTCTGCCCTGACTCCTGGTGACAGAGATCTCTGGGCCTGTCTGCCCTCCTTGAGTACAAGGAGGAGGCGGCTGCAGGTACTCATGAAAAGACTCCTTCAACCCTGACTTTCAGGTCTCCTGCCCCTTGGGATGTGCTCACCAACCTTGCTCCATTGCAGGCCGAACTGCCCGTGGCAATTGTCTCACCCTGGGGCAACTCCTGGGCAAAGCTGTGTGTAGCAGCCTCCTCTGTCTCCATGGACATCATTAGCTGAAGAGCCTTGCTGGCTGAGGAGATCTGACCTCGGAAACAGAGTCTAAACAAAGAGAGGGCTTTCTGCAGCTGCCGCTGGAGAGGAACTGTGAGCTGTGGGAAAATGTGGCTCCCCGGGCTAACTGCCAGTGGTCAGGGCAGCTGGGAAGGGGTTTGGGAAATGCACATTCCTGTGGCTGCTGGCAAAAGTAGCTCCAAGCAGGCATCACCCAGACCAGTCAGACTCACCTCCTCTCAAGTCCTGCATCCACTGGAGAGAAGGTACCCAGTGGCCTCATGCATTTCTGCATCCCTCATTCAGCCTCACGTTCCCAGCAAGAGAGCCCTCTGCTTCCAAGATGGTGCCTCGAACGCTGCATCCTCTGGAGGGGAGGAGCACTGTGTCCTTACATGGAGGAGGAACAGAAGAAAGAGGACTCACTCCCACAATCCTCTTTATAGCAGATTTTTAAAATCCATTCATGGGGGCAGAGCCCTCACGGCCTAAGCACCTCCCATTAGGCCCCACCTCCCAATACTGTTGGGTTGGGGATTAAATTTCCAACACACGACTTTTGGGGGACACACTTAAATCATAGCACCCACTATGTTCTAGATCATTCTGTTTTACCTGTGTTCACTCATTTAATTCTCACAATGTATTGTAATAAGACTAATGTTACTATTATTAACAATATAAGTACTCTCAGAATACTAATTTTACTTAGAAAGAAACCAAGGAACAAAGAGGTTAGGTGACTTGCCCTAGTAGCTACAGAGCTTAGATTGGAACCCAGGTGGTCTGGTTCCTAACTGGCTTTTAGCCACGAGGCTCTACCCTCTTCCTCACCACACGTGAGAGATCACCATAAATTAACATGTTAAACAGAAGGACAGGCACAAAGAGAGTCAGAAGCCCAGGCTCCCTCATGGGGATGTGACAGGTCAGTTTTCTGCTTTACCCCTCAATTTTCTCATCTGTAAAAGGGGTTAATAATTCCTGTACGGCCACACCCCCTCCCAAGGATGTAGTGAGGATTAAGAGGGTGATGGAGGTAATGACTGGGCATGAATTCAAGAGGGAGGGGCCAGATGAAATGGTAGAAGGGGCTTCCATTTACCTGGGCTCACCTGGCCTGCCTGAGCTCATTAGTCAGTTGTAACACCCCACTACCTGCCATTCGTATGGCTTTTTACAGACAGAAACCTGAGGTTCAGAGGGAAGTACCTTGCTCTAGGTCATAAAGCTCAGGTTGTGTAAGGTGAGAAGGAACTCAGCAGGTGCACAAAAGCAGCCAGAGCCAGCAGCAGCTCCTCTCTCTAGTTTGCAATATATTTGAAATTTATCACAACAGAAGCAATAGGAGACACGTGAAGATGGCCAGAGTCAGGTCTGGAACCAGGGTGTCTGTGTCCACTGTTCTCATTCTTAACCTGGGTGCTATGTATGATACACAGTTGGGTGAAAGCTGAGGTTCACTGAGGCTGGAGAGCACTCATGTTCCCACTCAGGCCCCATCTCCCGTCTGCAGATGGTGGCCTCTCCGCAGGTGGGCAGTGAGGCCTGAGTGCAGACATCCAAGGGAGATAAGAAGTGCTAAAGTCTGGTGGTCCAGGGAGTTGGCTCTGAGTCTGCATCTTTGGACCAGGTCACAGGAGTCCAGCTGTCTGCTCCTTGCCTCACAGCTCCTTCCCCAGCCACTCTGAATGGACCCAGAAGGAACTCAGGCTGGTGACCACGGGTAATCAGAGCTGCTTGTAGAACATTAGAGCACACTCAGAGCTTCGAATCAGCCTAGAGGTCAATGTCCATCAACTGATGCGGGGAGGCTGGAGGTTTCTGAGGGAGAGATAGAAGCATTTGCAAGGAAGCAGGACTCCTGAAATGAAAGCGATAAAGACTTCCAGCCCTATAAGAGTTACAAGTACTGAAGCATACCTGGTGGCCTGGAGTGGTCCTGAGCAAGGCTCAATAACAAGGATGAAGCAGGAAGAGGACTCTAACATAGAATTCACCATGAAGGGAGGGAGATGGCACCAGCTGGCTTACACCTACACTGAGGCAAAGGATGGGAGAGAACATGAAGGTAGGCGGTGCTTTATCCTTCTTATAAATGTAAACATTAACCAAATCCAGTCTTAGGTATTTTCCCAAGACAAATAAAAACATACGACCACAAAAAGAATTGTTAAAAAACCAAAAGTCCACAGCAGCTTTGTTCACAATGGATAAAAGCTTGAAATATCCCAGGTGTCCATCAACAGAAGAGTGGACAAACTGTGGTATATCCACACAACAGGATACTGTGCAAAGAAGACACAAATTAGTGATACACACATCCACATGCATGAATCTTAAAAACACTGGACTGACTAAAAGAGGCCTTTTATGGTATGACTCAATTCACATGATGTCCTAGAATAGATACAATTAAGCTCTGGTGGAAAAAAAAACAAAAACAAAAAAACAAAAAAAACAGAAAAGTGTTTGCAGGTGGAGGTGGGAGCAATGGGAATTGGATGGGAAAGAGCATGAGTGGACTTCCTGGTGTGAAGAATATGTTCTATCTCTTGATGAAAGGTTTGAATTACATCAGTGGATGAATTTAGCAAAACTCTTTGAATAGTAGACTTAAGATTTGTGCATTTGATTAATATAAAAATTTACCTTAAAAATCTGTAAATGCATATGGAATGCTAGTTAATGATATACATGTTGAAGTGTTTCTGGGCAAAACATATTTTTTAGTTTCTTATTTTAAAATGCATTTAAAAATAAGATGGATAGACAGATGGATCAATTGATAGATGATAAAGCAAATAAGGCCAAATGTTAATTTTGGTGGGTATATGGATGTTTGCTTTATAACTTTAAAAATTTTCCGCTATGTTTGAATATTTTTGTAACAGACTGTTGTGAGGAAAATAACTGGTGCTAATTGTATTTCTTTCTTTCTTTCTTTCTTTTTGAGATGAAGTTTCACTCTTGTTGCCCAGGCTGGAGTGTAGTGGTCCAATCTCTGCTCATTGCAACCTCTGCCTCTCAGGTTCAAGCAATTCTCCTGTCTTAGCCTCCAGAGTAGCTGGGATTACAGGTGCCTGCCATCGTGCCTAGCTGAATTTTTGTATTTTTAGTAGAGACGGGGTTTCACCATGTTGTCTAGGCTGGTCTCAAACACCTGACCTCAGGCGATCCACCCGCCTCAGCCTCCCAAAGTGCTGGGATTACAGGCATGAGCCACCACACCTGGCCTAATTGTATTTCTTAACCGGACCCTGTATTAGTTCATTTTCATGTTGCTGATAAAGACATACCCAAATCTGGGCAATTTACAAAAGAAAGAGGCTTAATTGGACTTATAGTTCCATGTGGCTGGGGAAGCCTCACAATCATGGTGGAAGGCAAGGAGGAGCAAGTCACGTCTTACGTGGATGGCAGCAGGCAAAAAGAGAGCTTGTGCAGGAAAATTCTCCCTTATAGTAACCATCAGATCTCGTGAGATTTACTCACTATCATGAGAACAGCATGGGAAAATCTGCACCCATAATTCAATTACTTCCCACTGGGTCCCTCCCACAACACATGGGAATTCAAGATGAGATTTGGGTGAGGACACAGTCAAACCTTCCCTCAGACCCTGACTGACATAGTCTGTGTGTACTCTAATTTACTCACGTATTCTTCTATAGATTGACATTTTAGATTGACATTTATGGTTGCTAGCAAGGCTGCAAGCCTTATTTGTCTGCTGGGCACATATAAGAGCATATTTCTCAGGCAAAGACCTAGAAGTGACTTTGCTGGATGAAAGGGTCTTCTTTACTTAATAAGGGGCCAGGGGAAACCAGGCCCAGAGAGGGAAAGGATTTACTCAGGCTCACACAGAAAGTCATGGTGGAGCTGGAATTGGGCACTTGCTCCCATGCTCTCTGGTTGCAAAATGTAGAATTTTTCCTTGCTTCCTTGTCTTTCAGTCAATGCCCATCTTTACCTTGGCATACAGAAATGGTGGAGACTGAGTTAGGTCAGGGTGATGAGATCTTTAGAGAAAAGTGATCAGCAGAAGGGAAGTCTCAGAGAAGGTGGCCACTGTCACCTTCACCCTCATCACGGCTTCCATTCCTAACTCAGAAGTGCAGCAAAAGAAACAGATGGCAGGATGGGCGCGGTGGCTCATGCCTGTAATCCCAGCACTTTGGGAGGCCAAGGCGGGTGTATCACTTGAGGTCAGGAGTTCAAGACCAGCCTGGCCAACATAGTGAAACCCTGTCCCTACTAAAAATACAAATATTAACTGGGCATAATGGCACACATGTAATTCCTAGCTACTTAGGAGGCTGAGGCACAAGAATCACTTGAACCCAGGAGGCAGAAATTGCAGTGAGCCAAGATTGCATCACAGCATTCCGGCCTGGGTGACAGAGTGAGACTCTGTCAAAACAACAACAACAAAAAAAAAAAAAAAAAAAAGGAAAAAGAAAGAGCAAACAAGCAGAGGGAGGAGGCTTTACCTTTCCTAATGCACATAGCCTGGCCAATGACTAAAAATAGAGTAGGCTGGGCTTCTGGTTCCAAAATGGCAGCATAGAAGCAAGTTGGTTTCACTGCCCCCTCCATAGAAAACCAAAAACAAATATACAGTGCTGAGATTATCACCAGTAATATCCCAGAACTCAAGAATGAAGATGAGACAGTTCCTGGGGCCACAGAGAATTGAAAAATCTCTAAGCAGACAGTAAGAAGAACTGGACTTCCACAATTGTGAACCCCTTCCCCCATTCTTCCCAGCACCAAGAGCATGAAAATATTTTCCCTAACACACAATTTCTACAGTAGAAAAAATGAGATCGAGGTTGACAACCAGCTTCCCCACCATCTTGGGTTCCCTGGCTGTAGACCTCTGCCTAAACCATGGGAAGCATCACAAGTGACGAAAGAGAGAACTATCACTGAGGACAGGCAGAGAGAAAGTGGGGAGGTGGGACAAGCATCCCCATCTCTGGAAATTTTGCTTTGTAACTTTGCCAAAGGAGACACTAAATCAGAGTGGTGGTTCATTAGCACTATGCTGTAGGAGGTCCATTCCACAGGTCCCCTGGGCACAAACCCCTATCCAGGCTTCCCACACTGCTGAGATACTCCATTTAGGAAGGGCAGTGCTCCAATCTTTTACTATAGCCAAAGTAAATGTGGGCTTAAGATGCCATCTAGAGCCGAAAACAAGACAGTGATTTAGTAATAAAGAACCTCTAAGCAAATATATCCAATAAAAAGCAAAACAAGTCATATAGAGATTAAAATGAATAACTAAATTTTCAATGCAAAGACATAGACACACATCCACAAGAACCAACAGCAGACAGAGAACCATGAACACTCCAAATGGACAAAGCAAGGAATCAGTAATGGACCCCAACAAGACAATGATGTGTGAGCCCTCTGACCAACAATTCAAAATAGCAGTTTTAAGGAAACTCAGGGATCTTCAAGATAACGCAGGAAAGCAATTTAGAAGTTTATTAGAAAGAGTCAACAAAGAGATTGAAATAACGAAAGAATCAAACAGAAATCTTAAAACTGAGAAATACATTTGCTGAATTGAAAAATTCATTAGAGGCTCCCAACAGCAAAATAGATCAAGCAGAGGAAAGAATCAGTGAGCTTGAAAACAGTCTATTTGAAAATACACAGTCAAAGAAGAAAAAAATAATGAAAAGCAATAGAGATCACTTACAAGATACAGAAAATTACCTCAAAAGACCAAATCTAAGCATTATTGATGTTCAAGATGGAGCTGAGAAAGAGAAAGAGGTGGAAAGCTTATTTAAAGAAATAATAACAGAAAACTTCCCCAAACTTGAGAAAGATATAAACATCCAGGTACAGGAAGGCCAGAGAACACCAGACAGATTTGACTCAAACAACGTTACCCCAAGGCATATAATAATCAAACTCTCCAATGTCAAGGACAAAGAGAAGATCCTAAAAACAGCAAGAGAAAAGAAACAAATAAAACATAAAGTCTTTCTGGCAAGAGACTTCTCAGTGGAAACCATATAGGTCAGGAGGGAGTGACATGACATTTTTAAAGTGCTGAAAGGAAAAAACTGCCATCAAAAAATACTGTATCAAGCAAAGTTATTCTTCAAAAATGAAGGAGAGATAGACTTTTCCAGACAAACAAAAGCTGAGAGAATTCACCACCACCAGGTTCATCTTACAAGAAATGCTAAAGCTTGTCAGATAATACCCACTATAAGGAAAAAAAGAAAGAAATTCTAAAGGGAGTTCTTCAATCTGAAAGAAAACCCACTAATATGCAAAAACAGAACAAAATTTAAAATATTTGAGGGTATAAAACCCACTGGTAAAATTAAGTACATGGACAAATGCAGAATACTATAATACTGTAATTGTGGTATGAAATGTACTTATAACTCTAGTATGAAACCCTAAATATAAATCTGTCAAAAACAATAATAGCTACAACAACCTGTTAAGAGACAGGTAATATAAAAATATGTAAATTGAGACAACTAAGAGTCAAAATGTGGAGGGGATGGAGTTACAATGTAAACTTTTATTTTCATTTTTTCTTTGTTTCTATTGTATGTGATCTAAAATAAGATACCATCTCTTTAAAATAATGTTACATCTATAAGATTTTCTTTTTTTGTAAACCACATGGTAACCACAATGTAAAACCCTATAGTAAGTTCACTAAAAATAAAAAACAACAAATTAGGCCAAGCATGGTGGCTCAAACTTGTGATCCCAGTACTTTGGGAGGCTGAGGTGGGCAGATCAGCTGAGCTCAGGAGTTTGAGATCAGCCTGGCCAACATGGCAAAACCCTGTCTCTACTAAAAATATAAAAATTAGCCAGACATGGTGGTGGGTACCTGTAATCCCAGCTACTTGGGAGGCTGAGGCAGGAGAATCACTTGAACCTGGGAGGCAGGGGTTGCAGTGAGCTGAGATTGCACCACTGCACTCCAGTCTAGGAGACAGAGCAAGATTCTGTCTCCAAAAAAACCAACAAAGACAAATTAAAATATACTGCCAGAACATACTTCCAGAGAAAATCACTGAACCACAAAGTAAGACAGTAAGAAATGAAGAAAGGAAGACAGGAGTTACAAAACAATCAGAAAACAAACAACAAAATGACAGTAGTAAGTCCTTAGTTGTCAATAATAATACTAAATATAAAGGAACTCAATTCTCCAATTAAAAGGCAGAGAGTGGCTGAATGGATAAAGAAATGAGATCCAACTATATGCTGCCTACAGGAAACCCACCTGTAAAGATAGGCTGAAAATGAAGGGGTAGGAAGAGATAGATTGCAATACAATAATAGTAGGGGACTTTAAAACCCCACTCTCAGTAATGGAAAGATCATTCAGACACTCTACAATAAATTTTTTAAATTAGCTGGGTGTGGTGGTGTATGCCTGTAGTTCTAGGTACTCAGGAGGTTGAGATGGGAGGATCACTTGAGCCCAGGAGTTCAAGGCTTCAGTGAGGTAAGATTACACCATTGTGCTCCAGCCTGGATGACACAGTAAGACTCTGTCTCTTAAAAAACAAACCAACAAAGCTGAAGAATTAATACCAATTCTACTCAAACTCTTCAAAAAAAATAGAGGAGGAATATTTCCAAACTCATTCTATCTATGAGGCCAGTATTACCCTGAAATCAAAACCAGGCAAGGATACAACAAGAAAAGAAAACTATAGGCCAATATTTCTGATGAACCAAGATGCAAAAATTCTCAATAAAATACTAGGAAACCAAATTCTACAACACATTAAAGAGATCATTCACGATAATCAAGTGGGATTTATCCCCGGGATGCAAGGATGGTTCAACATACACAAATCAATAAACATACATCACATTCACAGAACCAAGAACTAAGAATGAAAACCATATGACTATTTCAATAGATGCCAGAAAGGCATTTGATAAAATTCAACATCCATTTATGATAAAGACCTTCATCAAAGTGGGAATGGAAGGAACATACCTCAAAATAATAAAGGTCATATATAACAAATCAATAGCTAACATTGTTCTGAACAGGGAAAAATTGAAGGCCTTTCCTCTAAGATCTGGAACAAGACAAAGATGCCTATATTTTTTACCACTTTTATTCAATGTAATACTGGAAGTCCTGGCTAAAGCAATTAGGCAAGAGAAAGAAATAAAGGGCATCCCAATTGGAAAGTAAGAAGTCAAATTAGCCTTGCTCTCAGACAACTATTTAGAAAAACCTAAGGACTCCACCAAAAAAACTGTTAGAACTGACAAATGAATTCAGTAATGTTGCAGGTTACAGAATCAGCGTACAAAAGTCAGTAGCATTTATATATGCAAACAGTGAATAATTTAAGAAAAATCGAGAAATCCATTTACAATAGCTACAAAGAATATAAAATATGCAGAAATCATATTTTAGCCAAAGAACTGAACTTAGCCAAAGAACTGAAACATCTATACAAGGAAAACTATAAAACATCGATGAAAGAAATTTAAGAGGACACCAAAAAATGGAAAACTATTCCATGCTCACGGATTGGAAGAATCTGTATTGTTAAAATGACAATACTACCCAAAGCAATTTACAGATTCAATGCAATGCTTATCAAAATACTAATGACATTCTTCACAGAGATAGGGAAAAAAATTCTAAAATCTATATGGAAATTTAAAAGACCCTGAATAGCCTAAACAATTCTGAGCAAAAAGAACAAAGCTGGAGGCCTCACACTACCTGACTTCAAAACTTACTGCAGGCTGGGTGGGGTGGCTCATGCCTGTAATCCCCACACTTTGGGAAGCCAAGGTGGGCCAATCACCTGAGGTCAGGAGTTCAAGACCAGTCTGGCCAACATGGCGAAACCCTGTCTCTACTAAAAATATGAAACTTAGCCTGGCATGGTGGTGCATGCCTGTAATCCCAGCTACTCGGGAGACCGAGGCAGGAGAATTGCTTGAACCCTGGAGGCGCAGGTTGCAGGGAGCCGAGATCATGCCACTGTACTCCAGCCTGGGCAACAGAGCAAAACTGTCTCAAAAACAAACAAACAAACAACTTACTGCAAATCTATAGTAACCAAATTAGAATGGTACTGGCTATAGAGATAGGTATAGATACATATATGGAACAGATCAGAGCACCCAGATATAAATCCATGCATTTTCAATCAAGAACATGCAATAAATATTTTTTCAATATATGAGGCTGGGAAAACTGGGTAACTATATGCATAAGAGTGAAGCTTGTCATCCCAGCACTTTGGGAGGCTGAGGCGGGCAGATCATGAGGTCAGGAGGTCGAGACCATCCTGGCTAACAGGGTGAAACCCCGTCTCTACTAAAAATACAAAAAAATTAGCCAGGCGTGATGGCAGGCACCTGTAGTCCCAGCTACCCAGGAGACTGAGGCAGGAGAATGGGGTGAACCCGGGAGGTGGAGTTTGCAGTGAGCCAAGATCATGCCACTGTACTCCAGCCTGGGCGATAGAGCGAGACTCCATCTCAAAAAAAAAAAAAAAAAAAAAAAACTTGTCTGGGTGCAGTGGCTCACACCTGCACTTTGGGAGACCAATGCAGACAGATATCTTGAGCCCAGGAGTTTGAGACCAGCCTGGGCAACATGGCAAAACTTCAACTCTATAAAAAAATACAAAAACTGGCCAGGTGTGATGGCACATGCCTGTAGTCCCAGCTATTTGGGAGGCTGAGGTCGGAGGATCAATTGATCCCAGAAGTTTGAGGCTGCAATGAGCCATGAGCGTGCCACTGCACTCCAGCCTGGGTGAGAGAACAAGATCCCATCTCAAGAGGAAAAAAAAAAAAAAAGAAAGAAAGAAAGAAAAAAAGAGAGAGAGAGAAAGAAAGAAAGAAAGAAAGAAAGAAAGAAAGAAAGAAACTCGACTCCTATCTCTCTCATACGCAAAAATCAAACAAAAATTGGATTAAGTACTTAAAAATAATGCATAAAACTATAAAACTACTAGAGGAAAATATTGGAGAAATGCTGCATTTCTGCTAAATTTTTCCTGTAAGACCTCAACAGCACAGCTAACCAAAGCAAAACTAGACAAATGAGATTTCCTCAAGCTAAAAATCTTCTGCACAGCAAAGGAAACAGTCAACAAAGTGAAGAGACAACCCACAGAATGAGATAAAATATTTGCAAACTACTCATCTGACAAAGGATTAATAACCAGAATATGTAAGGAGCTCACAAAACTCATTAGCAAAAACCCAAATAATCTGATATAAAAATGGATAAAAGATCTGAATAGATATTTCTCAAGAGACATACAAATGGCCAACAGATACATGAAAAAATGCTCAACATCACTAGTCATCAGAGAAATGCAAATCAAAACCGCAATGAGATATCATCTCACCCTAGATAAAATGGCTTTTTTTTCATTCCCACTGTTGGGAATGTAATATACTTATATACTTAGAAAAACCTAAGGACCTTAGAAAAAAATCTAAGCTATATATCCAAAAGAAAGGAAATCAATATATTGAAAAGATATCTGCACTTCCATGTTTATTGCAGCACCATTCACACAGCCAAAATATGAAGTCAACCTAAGGGCCCATCAATGGATAAATGGATTAAAAAACGTGGTTTATATACAGAATGAAATATTATTCAGCCATAAAAAAGAATGCAATCCTGTCATTTGCAGTAACATGAATGGGACAGGAGGTCATTATGTTAAGTGAAATAAGCCAAGTACAGAAAGACAAATATCGCCTATTCCCACCCATAAGTGGGAGCTAAAAAAGTGAATCTCATTAAGATAGAGAATAAATTGGTGGTTGCCAGAGGTTGAGAAGAGTAGTGGGGAGGAGGAGATGAAGAGAAGTTGATTAATGCATACAAATGTAGTTTGATAGAAGAAATAAGTCTTAGTGTTAGACCATTAAGGTGTCTATAGTTTACAATAATCTGTTGTATACTTCAGAATAGCTAGAAGAGAATAATTTGGATGTTTCTAACATAAAGGAAAGACAAATATTTAAGTGATGGATATCCCAAATACACTGATTTGATCTTTACAAATTATATAAATGTGTTAAATTATTGCACATACCCCCAGACTATGTACATCTATTATGCATCAATAAAATTTTTAAAAAGATTCAAAGAACAACAACAAAGCAGGCTGGGCTGGTGAGGAAGACAGTAACATTGTAGGCAAAAACCTGCAACTCAGACCTGGGTGGACCACCTACAGACTTCTGGGGCTGTCAGGGCCAGCAGATACACAAAGACAGCCAGAGTCAGTTAGGCTGGGCTTCCTTCTCCACTCAGCAGTGTCTTTGCAATTCTTCTAATGGAAGAAAAGAAAGGTGAGAGGAGAGAAGACCAGAGTCAGGGAGATCCCTGTGAGGCAGATGAGAAACCTGGGGCAGGGGTGATGCTACCCCAAGGGGCAGGGGAGACAGGAGGGCAGATCCCAAGGGCGTGAAGGACATGTAAGTGCCAGGGGGCTATTTAGATGTGAAGAGGAGGACAGGAAGGAGCACGGGTGCCCCGGGACTCATCTGAACCCCTGTGTGTGTGGTACTGCTGTTCGCCATTCAGGAGCCAACGTTTAGCTCCTAGGGTAGGGAACAATTCTGAATTCATTTTTAGATATAGCAAGTGTCAGGGGAAGTTCTTGATGACTTCAGAATTATTACTTTTTGCTTGCAGAAAAAAGTAACAAACTATAAGAACCTATTTTTCCCTAAGCCTTTAAGATTAATTTCAAATTTTATTATCCTAACTGTAAATTCAAATTCCGTGAAACAGTCTCATTTACAACTCATTTTATTAAATCCCCTTAAGCCTTTTGAAGTGCATTTGTATATAAATGTGATGCATCTGTTTTTGTTTGGGGCACTTTAGTGCCTGACTAACAAGTAAAACCTTTCCAAACACTTAAAATTAGTCTTGTAAATTTAATAAATTAAAGTCATAAATATGATGAATCTCAGATTCTCATAAACATTTCAATACTATTTACTAAACTCATCAAATTATCTTACAACTTTTAATGCAAAATCACAAGTCAAAAATCAGTTACTTAATTACACATTTACAGTGTAATCTCAGATATGCCAAATTCTCTTACACATCACAAAACCTACAAATACAAAGTATATACAGATCATTCCTAAGTTTAACACAAATGTATTACTATTAATTGACTTCATTATTTATGTATTTAATTTATACCTTCCAGAGGTTAAAAAGACACCTTTTTACTAAGAGAACTGCTTTCTCATCCCAAGAAAACTGAGGTTGCCAACCCAGCTACAGCACCCTCATTTCAGGTGAGCTGAGGTTCTGGGTCAGTCATTACAGTCATGCTATTATTACCATCTCACAGGCTGCAGGTACTGGTGGCCAGAGGTAGTGGTTGGCACTGAAGACTCAAACCATAATTATCCTGGGTGATTCCTCTCAAGAACTTTTTAATGTGACTTCAAGGGGTTCCAAGCCCAGGGCAGCTGGACTCTCAATTCAGGCCCCTTAGATTCAAGTTACACCATGACCTAAATTACGTAGCCAATTTGAGTTTGCGACACCCCTCCCCTCAACAATTGTGTTGTACCTAGTTTCATCTAACTTATCACTTGTGTAATACCAACTTGAATTCCCTATTTTTTTCTATTTTTTTCTTTTTGACAGGGATATCACTTATAACAAAATTTAAAAAAACACCTGATTGGATTCTATCTGACTCCATGCCTTTCTTTGCCTGGCTTGGTGGTCTCTCTCTCTCTCACATATATATATATATCTATCCCTATATATATGTAAAATCTATATCTATATATCTAAAATCTATATCTATATATAGATTTTTTTTTGGAGGCAGGGTCTCACTCTATCCCCCAGGCTAGAGTGCAGTGGCGTGATTTCTGCTCACTGTAACCTCCACCTCCTGGGTTCAAGTGATTCTCGTGCCTCCGCCTCCTGAGTAGCTAGGATTACAGGTGTCCACCACCACGCCCAGCTAATTTTTGTATTTTTAGTAGAGATGGGGTTTCACTATGTTAGCCAAGCTGGTGTTGAACTCCTGACCTCAGGTGATCTGCCCACCTCAGCCTCCCAGAGTGCTAGAATTACAGGCGTGAGCCACCAAGCCTAGCCGTCAGTAAACTATATTAATTTTAATGACATTGCACAAAAGGTGGGACAAACCAATGGAGATATTATAGTGGGTGTGTTGGTCTCTTTAAGAGAGCCTGTGACAGGGTGGAGTTGACTGACAGTTGAATTCATCACAGCATTCACCCCAAGGCCATGCTTTCCAGGACTGCTCCCAGCTCAAGACTCAGCACAGAGGGATACTGGTGCTGGCCCCTTCCTGCCTACCACACAATTCCTCTAACAGGCTACCTGTATTTGGTAACTTTCCCTGGCCAAGACCTTTCTAGAGTTGCATGGGATCTGATACTCTTCCTTCCTGACAATCTTTCCTTCCCATTCTCCTTCCATAGGTGTCAGACCTGCATCATTGTCTGAAGGTCCTCCCCACCTGCTCCTACTCCAGCACCCTTTCTCCTTTACAGGTGTTTCTCCTAATACATCTATTGCACGTTGGACCCTATCCTGGTGCCTGCATCTTGGAGGACCCACCCCAGCAGAAGTAGAGTGTCAGAGAGTGGACAGTAGAACGATGGGCTTTGGGGCCCCACTTCCTCACTGACTGGCTGTGTTAAGGAGGCTTCCATCCCAAGTGGGACATGTGGAATATGGGACATTGACAGTCCTTGGCACAAGGTGGTGGCCCAACTGCTGAAAATTTCACAAGTGATGTCTTGGGAAAATGTCCCAGTGGAGAATAACACCCTTGATGGTACAATAATACACATACTTGAAGGAATAGGGGGAACAAGGCCAATAAGAACTGTGGATTTGGCCGGGTTTGACCAAGATGTGACACCCTGCAGAGGGATAATGAGAAATTCAGGGCATTTAACAAACAGTTAAAGGCTAAGTGTGAGAGCCTGAGCTGCCACTTTGGTAGAGCACAAAGAAATCATTACCTTTGCCATGAAAGCAGACTCAGAACTTGATAGAGTTGCTGAGGGCCATAGATGTTCAAATGTCCAGGGAAGACAGGTCTATTAAGCTAAGGCAGGTTCTGGTTAGGGAAACATGAAACCTTGAAACATGAGTGGGGACCTCTGGGGGATGTCTACAAGAATCTGCAGGGTCTGTAGACCCCTCCTGAACGGCCAGCATTTCCAGAGGTGGCCCACCTTTCTGTAGTACAAGCTTGCATTTCCTCCTTGTAGGAAGGCACAGCAGAAACCTTGCACTGCCCCTACTAACCCCTCTCTCCTCAAGGAAGCAGGAGCCCTGTCCTCAGGAGCTGCTCCCCCTTTGCCAGGCTGATAACCAGGATTAAATCCTACAACCTGGCTTGGGACATGCTGAGTCTGATAAGGGAGGAAAGAGATTACACCTCAAAGGAGGTGCGAGAATTAGCTAGCATGTAGCATGAGAAGCCAGAAGAATAGCCCTGGGATTGGATTTTGGGGGTGCTTGATCAGGAGGCTGGAACATATGACTAACTAAGAGAGAATTTGTTGACTTGGGGGCACTTTTTTGGGACTCTGAGACTTAACACCCCAGCAAGGACTTCAAGGTTAGAGGCAAATTCACAGGTAAGATGGCTATTAGAAGAAGACTGGCAATGCTGATGGACAAGCTGAGCAAGGTGATGATGCCAGAGTTACCTTGGCAGGTGGTAGAAGGAGGGCTCACAGGCTCAGGTAGGTAAACATGCTGGAGTGGATTTCTTATATGAGGCCAGAAGATCCACCCGAAAATTATGTTCTATGGGATGCCCCAAGGACTTGACATTCACCAAACCGTCAAGTTTGTTCTGGTGACTGGAGCATCCACACCCCTAAGTGGTGACTGTCCTCTGCCAACTGGGGTTGACAGGAGGACAGGCAGTCACAGAGCTGGGTTTGTAGACAGCCATAAACATCACAGGTCTTGAAATAATAGAGAGGCCAGGTGGTAGCACTTATGGGGTGGTGATGCAGGCAATATGGTAACAACCAGCCAGACTGGAGCTTCCCACCACAGGAAGTTGTAGTGGTGTAAAGAGAACATAGGGCCTATTATGGACTGGATGTCTGTTCCCTGCACCATATTCTTTTTTTTTTTTTTTTTTTTTTTTTGGTGAATACAGCTATTTTCTTCTTTCTTTCTTTCTTTCTTTCTTTCTTTCTTTCTTTCTTTCTTTCTTTCTTTCTTTCTTTCTTATTATTATTATACTTTAGGTTCTAGGGTACATGTACATAACGTGCAGGTTTGTTACATATGTATACTTGTGCCATGCAGGTAACGCATCAACCTCGTCAGCACCCATCAACTCGTCATTTACACTGTGGTATAACTCCCAGCGCAATCCCTCCCTCCCCTCCCCAGATAAATCTCCGTGATGTTCCCTTCCCGAAAGTCCAAGTGGATCTCATTGTTCAGTTCCCACCTATGGTTCATGAACAGCGCGGTGTTTGCCTTTCTGTTCTGTGATAGTTTGCTTAAGAATGATGGTTTCAGCTGCATCCATGTCCCTACAAAGGACACACAACTCATCCTTTTTTATGGCTGCATAGTATTCCATGGTGTATATGCAGCTACATTTTTTTTTTTTTTTTTTTTTTGAGACGTGAGTCTCAGCTTCTGTCACCCAGGCTGGAGTGTGTGGCCGGATCTCAGCTCACTGCAAGCTCTGCCTCGGGTTCACGCCATTCTCCTGCCTCAGTTCTCTGGAGTAGCTGGGACTACAGGCTCAGCCACCCCCAGCTAGTTTTTATATTTTTAGTAGAGACGGGTTTCACCGTGTTAGCCAGGATGGTCTCGGGACCTCCTGACCTCGTGATCCGCCAGTCTCGGCCTCCCAAAGTGCTGGGATTACAGGCTTGAGCCACTGCTACCGCCAATGCCACATTTTCTTAATCCAGTCTGTCACTGATGGACATTTGGGTTGATTCCAAGTCTTTGCTATTGTGAATAGTGCTGCAATAAACATACGTGTGCATGTGTCTTTATAGCAGCATGATTTATAATCCTTTGGGTATATACCCAGTAATGGGATGGCTGGGTCATATGGTACATCTAGTTCTAGATCCTTGAGGAATCGCCATACTGTTTTCCATAATGGTTGAACTAGTTTACAATCCCACCAACAGTGTAAAAGTGTTCCTATTTCTCCACATCCTCTCCAGCACCTGTTGTTTGCTGACTTTTTAATGATCGCCATTCTAACTGGTGTGAGATGGTATCTCAAAGAATCAATATCGTGAAAATGGCCATACTGCCCAAGGTTATTTATAGATTCAATGCCATCCCCATCAAGCTACCAATGACTTTCTTCACAGAATTGGAAAAAACTGCTTTAAAGTTCACATGGAACCAAAAAAGAGCCCGCATCTCCAAGACAATCCTAAGTCAAAAGAACAAAGCTGGAGGCATCACGCTACCTGACTTCAAACTATACTACAAGGCTACAGTAACCAAAACAGCATGGTACTGGTACCAAAACAGAGATATAGACCAATGGAACAGAACAGAGTCCTCAGAAATAATGCCACACATCTTCAGCCATCTGATCTTTGACAAACCTGAGAGAAACAAGAAATGGGGAAAGGATTCCCTATTTAATAAATGGTGCTGGGAAAATTGGGTAGCCATAAGTAGAAAGCTGAAACTGGATCCTTTCCTTACTCCTTATACGAAAATTAATTCAAGATGGATTAGAGACTTAAATGTTACACCTAATACCATAAAAACCCTAGAAGAAAACCTAGGTAGTACCATTCAGGACATAGGCATGGGCAAAGACTTCATGTCTAAAACACCAAAAGCAATGGCAGCAAAAGCCAAAATTGACAAATGGGATCTAATTAAACTAAAGAGCTTCTGCACAGCAAAAGAAACTACCATCAGAGTGAACAGGCAACCTACAGAATGGGAGAAAATTTTTGCAATCTACTCATCTGACAAAGGGCTAATATCCAGAACCTACAAAGAACTCAAACAAATTTACAAGAAAAAAACAAACAACCCCATCAAAAAGTGGGCAAAGGATATGAACAGACATTTCTCAAAAGAAGACATTCATACAGCCAACAGACACATGAAAAAATGCTCATCATCACTGGCCATCAGAGAAATGCAAATCAAAACCTGCACCATATTCTTATGTTGAAACCCTAACCCTCAGTGTGATGGTGTTGAGAGCTGAGACCTCTAAGAGCTCATTAGGTTTAAAGTCATGAGGATGGAGCACCCATAATGGGATTGGTGCCTTTATAAGAAGAGGAAGAGACCAGAGCTCACTCTGTTTCTGCCATGTAAGGATACATCAAGAATGTAGCCATTTGCAAGCCAGGAAAAGGGCCTTCTCAAGGAATAGAATCAGCCAGCACCTTGACCTTGGACTTCCCAGCATCCAGAACTGTGAGAAATAAGTGTCTGTTGTTTAAGCCACCCAACCTATGGTATTTTGTCATTGCAACCTATGATTAATTTTAGGTGTCAACTTGACTGGATTGAGGGATACCCAGATGCTGGTGAAGCATTGTTTCTGGGTGTGTCTGTGAGGGTGCTTCCAGAGGAGATCGAATTATGAGGCAGTGGACTGATAGAGGAAGACCCACCCTTAACATGGGTGGGCACTCTCTAGTCAGCTGGGGGCCTGACTTGGACATTCACACAGAAGAAGAGGGATTCTCTCTCTCCCCCTTCTGGAGTGGGACACCTTTCCTTTTCCTGTCCCTGGACATCAGACTCCAGATTCTTTGGCTTTTAGCCTCCAGGACTTGCATCAGCGTCCTCCAGGGGACTCTCTGGCCTTTGGCCTCGAACTGGGGCTGCACCATGGGCTTCCCTGGTTCTGAGGCTTCTAGACTTGTCCTGAGCCATGCTACCAGCATTTCTGGCTCTCCAGCTTGCTGATGGCCCATCATGGGACTTTCCCACCTCTGTAATCATGTGAGCCAATTCTCCCTAATAAATCCTTTTTCATATATCCTGTAGGTTCTGTCTCTCTGAAGACGAATACACAGCCCAAGCCAACTGAGACAGTATACTTAGCAGTAAAATACATGGGTAGCCCACGAGGGTGCTGCCTAACACCTCCAATAGGAAGAACACATGAATAAAGGAGCAGGAGGCTAAGGATGGCCCCCTAGTAAGAGGGCATGGTTACCCACTCGGTTTATAGGCATGAGCCAGTTTTCATATCCAGAGTCTGTTGACCCAGGAGGAGGCTAGTCCCTAGGGAAAAGGATCCCAAAACACCACAGCAAGTATATCCTGTGATGACTCCCCCATTTCTCCTCCAAGGGATCTATGCCCACTTACTGCAGTGATTGTACACTGCGGAGTCCCACATACAGTCACACAGTCTCTGTCGTTGTGGTACAAAAGCAGTTGCAGACAAAACATAAACAAATGAGTATGGCTGTGTTCCAATAAGACTCTATTTATGGACACTGAAATTTGAATTTACATCATTTTCACATGTTACAAAATATTCTTCTTTTGAGTTTTTTTAAATGCTTAAATATAAAAAAATCATTCTTAGCTTTCAGGCCATACAAAAATGGGCAGTGGGCTGAATTCACAGGCCATATTTTGTCAGCTCCTCTTCTAGTATGTTGACATTTGTCAACTTAACATTTTTAGTTTAAAAAAATGAATATTGTGGTCAAAGAAGCTGTACCCTCTTGGGGAGTCACCTTGATCCATGCTGCTCAAGTTCACTCCTGCTTGGGGACAAGACCCTTTACCTGTGTCATCTTTCCTGTGTCTTAAGGCCCCCCCGAATCTTGTTTTTGAGCTCTCAAGAAATCTGGAATCAGTTAACTTCATAAACTCTCTGCCCAAGTAAGGCTTAATCTCACTTTATTATCTGAAGCAGTACTGTTCTTATCCATCTATCACAACCTCCACCACTGCCTCTCACTCCTTAAAATCAAGTCCTGGACCTTGCTTTTAGATAACAAAGGTCTACTAGTATGTTTTCCCAAACAAAGCAATCATCCACTAAGGTGAATTTAGCATTCATCTCTAAAATGCAATGACTCTGGCAAGCAGCTTTTGGAATAATAAAAGTAATCCCCACTGTATATGGCTGACTTGAATCTCACCACAATCCTATGTGGATAGAAATAAGGAAATTGAGATGTTGTGAAATTGTGTAGAGACCCTAGCATTAAGCCAAACACTTCAGTGGATAGAAACTGGTTTAGTTAAAATGGAACCATAAAACATATGTGGGAATTGCTGTCTTCACTCTTATTCTGTGTATAGAAAGTGATTCCACTGACCTGGGGGTTGCACTCAAATGTCTTCAGATGCCAGATAGAGTAACATGAGTGACCAAAACGTGCCAGGTGTAGGAAAATAAGAGATGTTGGGGTCTGGGCCAAACTGGAATGTGCATTTCCCATCCAAACATCCTTTTTTTTTTTTTTGAGACAGAGTCTCACTCTGTCACCCAGACTGGAGTGAAGCAGTGCAATTCCAGCTTACTGCAACCTCTGCCTCCTGGGTTCAAGCGATTCTCCTACCTCAGCCTCCCAAGTAGTTAGGATTACAGGTGCCCACCACCATGCCCAGCTAATTTTTATATTTTTAGTAGAGACGGGGCTTCACCTGTTGGCCAGGCTGGTCTCGATCTCCTGACCTCAAGTGATTCACCCTCCTCGGCCTCCCAAAGTGCAAGGATTGCTGACGTGAGCCACCATGCCTGGCCAACACTTTCAAAATAAAAATATATCCTTGTATAACAGTATGCTTCTTAAATAAAGCACATCCATGGGACAGATCCAACCCTTGGGCCATCAGTTTGCAACCTCTTATCTGTCCTTGCCATTTAGCTAACTGGTTCATGAACAAGACTATGAAGAGTGACATCCTGAAAAAATCTCCCTTTGAAATCTCCAGATGCAAATCCCTTCATGGTAAAGACCAGCAAAATGAAGCCCAGGACAGGGAATGGATTTGTCCAAAGCAATACAACCAAACTGTTGTACCAGAACTGGGATTTGAACCCAGTTCACCTTAAGTCCCAACCCAGTGTTCCTCCTCTCCCTCACTGTGTCTATCTAAAGGAGCTCAAAACTGGAGATGTTAATGCTGGCAAAGTGAAGCCTGTAGCTGCTAATTCTGGCTGCATCACTTAATTCATCCACTAACTGGCCAAGTGAATGAAAAATGAATCAGCTGGGGCATTATGAGTAAGCGGCACTCAACTGCTTTCTGCCAGGCCAGAGCTGCCCTGTATCTGAAGGTCAGACCCCTATGTGGAATTTAACCACTTGGGCCCACATGACTGCAGGCAGCCAGACTGAGGAGAGGGGATGGATACTCACAGACTCAGGGTTTCTTCCAGGGCTCAGAGCCGTGCAGCCACCTCCCCACCCTCCCATGTGAGACTGAGATGATTTAAATATCAAATATCACAACTACAGGAGCCAAACACACGTTTCAATGTCACCCCAATTAGGGGGCTTGCAAAGTTGGATGGGCCCTTGAGGGAAGCACTGGGGACACCTGCTAGATGAGAGAATGAGGGCCCCGTTGCCATGGGGGTGCAGCATCCAACGCTTCATCTCGGGAAAATGGGAACTTTGGGGTCCATCTGTGCTGAATCTTGACAAATCCCAGCCCTTCTGTTGGCCACTGCTGGCAAATGGACAGACAGGATCCTTACTGTGCATGCTGGACAGTGTTCTTGTGAGAAACGAGGCACAGTGAAGGTGAGAACACTCCGAATAGCAAAGCAGTGAAACATCTTTGCTGTTACTGTGAAGGGTCCCTAAGGTAGAAATTGAGTGGGAGGGCTAATAGAAGTTCTTTTTAAGGAGTAAGGTACTATTACGGTTGTAGTTACTGCTGTTGCTACCTAAAGGGCTCTATTCTATGAGACAGAGCGTCTCCACATAGCCCCAGCGGCACAGTGAGAAAACTGAGCAGTGGGCAGTTCTGGCAGCAGCAATGGAGGAAGACTTTCATACCGAGCTATGCGAAGACAGAAGGGAGGTACACAGGAAGCAGTGAGCATGCAATCACTGGGCGTGTTCAAGCTAGGGCTGGATTTGTCACTGATGCTGTTAGAGCATCCAGGCATCTGATGGAAGGAGGAAATTTGCACGGAATCACCTCTTGGGTCCCTTTCAGGCCTCATGCACTGAATTTCAGATTTTGTTGGAGGTAGGGATAACGGGATGGGGATAAACCAGGAACCTGGAGCTGTGGGTCCAGGCCAGGCTCCATCTCAGCTTGCTGGAGCCCTCCCGTCCCTCCTCTCCCAGGCCCCTCCCAGGCTCTGCAGCCTAAGAGGAGTGGCTTCACCAGGTCAGTGCACCTGGGGTGCTTCATTTGCAAATGCCTTTTCCAGTGGCCTCTCATGGAATGCCATATGTTGAAGTGTGGAGATAGTTTCTTGTCCCTTCTCTCCTGGTGACCTTGGTGGTCCCTTCTTGCAACGGAGGGCTTGGAGGAACAGAGTTTGGAAACCATGGCTTGGAAACAACCCCCTTTTTTTGGCTCTGGCAGTACCTGAACTTCCTACAAGTATTAGGCTTGCTTTCCAACATCAACTGGGAAGACACAGGGCCCCCTCTTCACAGAGTCTCAGTTTTGTCACACACAGACAGCCCTCTCAGGGCCTGAGCCCCTGTTCCTCCCCCATCCCCACCTGCTGGGCCCTGATAACTGAAGATGGGAGTGTGGATTTGTACCGGAAATGACTTGATTAATGCCTCGATTAATGCCTCTGTCTCTGTCAGAGATGGAGGATGAAAGGTTGTCAGAATTAGGAAAACACGCCCGCATCCCTGGGAAAATCAGTCCCTTTTGATATCCTGGCCTCACAATTAGTCTGTGGGGAGCCAGGGCTCTGTGATTCCTGAGGTGTCTTAACCATCTCGGCCGTCTTTGCCATGGCAGCCTGCACTTGGGTTGGGGAGTGCGAGATGCAAATCAGGCTTGATAATGCCAGCTCAGCCCCACCCTCCCTCCCTCCCAGTGCAAAACATGCTTCAATCTCCAGTTTATAACTCCCTGTTTTGCAAGTGATCTTGCAAAGGTGATCTTCAGAAAGGTGAGGATAAGTAATACCCAAGATCGAAGATGAAACTGAATTAGCCTGTTTGCATACCAATTTCTCCTTTGTGAGCTCCTTGAACACAGGAACGGCGCTTGTCTCAAAGGTGGGCACTGTAGGGGCTCCACCCAGCACACTTCACGTGTCTTTGCTGGCTCTGTGCACTCCCCTGCCTGCCCCTGCCTGCTGTGTGGTTTTGCTCTCAATGGGCTACACACCTGTGACTCTTCTTCAGCCGCCTGCCCAGGCTACTGGAAACTTTTCCAGTAAATGCAGACAGACTGAAGTACCTGGGAAATAAATCCCCTCAGCTAACGGCTGGCTGGTGTGGGGCTGTGATGCCTCACTCCTTGATCTTGGCACAGGACACCCTGAGGCTTAACTTACACTGCAGAGTGCTGTGTGGGTCGGCACGAAGCTACCCTTTGTGGAACTCCCTTGCTTGGCTCCTTCCCTCCCTCTTCTGCTTCTACTCCCTTACTGGTTTCTCTGGGAGGCACCTTCTTGATAAGTCACTTGCACATGAATCCTTGTTACAGGGACTCCTTCTCTATCCCCAGCACCTGGGACAGGACCTGATTAGGGCTCAGTGATTGTGGTGAAGCTATGGAAAGGACTCTGGAGGTGAAGCCGAAAGCCTCATCCCAAAGATGAAGGAAGTGTGGCCTGATCTAGAACCCTAGTTCACAACCCTGGCCTCCAGACACTGTCGAGAGAAGGAATTCAAGGCTCAGTCAAAAATAGTAAAAGTACAGAGATGTATTGCAAAGCAAAAGTACCCACTCAAGAATGGGGAGTGAGGGTGTGTTAAGAGAGAGTCACACAAGGGGGTTTGTGGTTTCTAACTTCATGGGTTTCTTTAACCAACGGGTGGAATATCCATGAAGATTTCTGGGAAAAGGTGAGGACTTCTTGGAAATGTGGTGCCACCCATTTTTATACTACATATGGGTGTTCCGGAACTGTTGTGGCACTGGTGGGTGTGTGATTATGTTAATGAGCATATAATGAGGTCATTGGTGAAACTGAGGTCAAATCCAGTACCATGTTGGGTTGAGTTAGCCAGCTTGGCCACATCCTGATTTTCAGGGTCTTATTGGCCCAAGCTTCTGCAGCTATGTCAACAGTTTCATTTTTGTTATACAGCTATTTCAACGGGGTGTGTGTGTGTGTGTGTGTCTGTGTGTGTGTGAAACTGCTGCCTGGAATTTTCTATTCTCCTGTGACCACCTTGTATTATTTCTGTCTCATTATATTAGTAACTGAGGCAGAAAGTGTTGAGAGCTCAGGAAGTGAAGGCAGAGGTCCACGAGGGCTTCCAGAAGACAGAGGTCTCAGCCAAGGTGGGGAGGTAGAGAATCTGAAGAGTCTAGATTCTATTAGGGAAGCAGAGAAGAGTGAATTAATCAGAGTCTTCACAACTCAGGTCTGATGGGACATCCCAATTCAGAGGACTCCTTTATCACAATGGCTAATCAGTGGGTTGGGTACCAGAGCCTGGGAAGGTGACCTCTGTAGGTGTGGGTTCCCTCCTACCTTCCCAGTGTCACCACAGGCAGGCACTGGATCATATAAGGTTAATAGGAAGCCCGACCCCCTGAAACTCCCTTCTTCCCAGGTTTCTCCCTGGGTCTGTCTGTCACTGCTGCCTGAACTCCTGCAGCTCCCTCTGCATCTGGATGACCACCTGCACGAGCGTGGGCACATCTCTTCCCATCTACCTGTGGGATGAGGGGTTGCGCTTCATCTCCAGGGTCCTTTCCATAGCTTCACCACAATCACTGAGCCCACATCTCCATCAGGCCCTGTCCTAGGTACTGGGGACACATTTTGGACAAAAGCCTGACAGTGCCCAGAAAAGGAGGAACTGCTTCTGTATCAGATAGTCTAGGGGTAGCAGGAAGATGACACTCAATCTGGGCTTTAAGGTGGAATAAACTGCACGGTCAAGAATGGTTGAGCTCAACCTGGGAGGAAAAATGAGCAAGTACAAAGCCTCGGGAGTGGGAAAGTCTGGCTGTGCTCCCTAAGGCAGGGGCGGGTAGAAGAGGGGCTGGGAGGGGGGTGGGTGCCTACTTTGACCATTCTGGCTGAGAAAAGTGAAAAGCAAAAGATGTGGATAGGAAGCTGCATAGCTAGGAAACCTCTTTTCAGAGTGACTGAAAAGGAAGAAATAACCAAGAACAAGCCACACCTGGGGGGCACCTGGTGATTGGGCTCAGAGGAGGGGACAAGTTCTGGCCCAGCTCCATCACTAACTGCCGGCATGAGCGTGGGCACATCCCTTTCCCTCTACCAGCCTCAGTGACCGCAAACGTCAATCAAGGAAGGTCCAATGAGACCTCAGTCTCAGGCCCTATTCCAGGCTGCAGGAATCCTGAGATGAATGAGGCAGTCCCCACCTGGAAGGAACTCCTAGGCCAAGGGAGAAACAAGGGGGAGAAAGATGCTAAATGGTCCATTTCAATAACATGCAGTAAGGGCCAGGATCTGGGGTGAAAGGAAGGCTGGTTCGATCTATTTTAAGTGGACCATCGGCAGTGGGGATGGGAGGCTGGGGGGAGATCATTACACTTCTGGTTTCCAGATGAAATCCCAAGTCCCACTGTGGCAGCCACCTGAGCCACCCAGTAGTCTTCAGGGTTGGAGAAGATAAAACATTGGATCAGTGATTCTCAGTGTGTTCCCCGGGGCCAGCAGTATCATCATCACCTGGGACATTTTAGAAATGAAGATTCTTGAGCCCCTCTCCAGATGTGCTGATCAGAAACTCTGGTGGTGAAGCCCAGCACTCTGGGTTTTCTGGAGCCCCCAGGTGCCGGATACATGTTAGAGTTTGAAAGCCACTGCATACAATGATAATTGTCTAGTGGCTTGAGGGTTTGGTAATCAGCGTCTGGTATTTTCAGCTTGTAGCAGGCAATCAGGTGTTATTGATTCGTTCAATAAGTTCTGGACTTTGTTTTATTTCACTATCTACTGCTTGAGTTATTAATCCAACTGTTATTGACTTCTGGTCCCATGGCACATCCCTTCTCCTGGCTCCAGACATAAGGTGTTTGCAAGCACCTATTTTGTAGCTGAAGCAAGGGGCTTAATCTTAATTGGTCTCAGTTTTCCCTCTTGTGAAATGAGCTGGGTGGTTGGGTGCATGAGCTCAGAGGATCTGGGTGCTGGTGACTGTTCTGAGGGGGTTTATGAACTAGTCATGCCTCGTGGCTGGGGAGGGGGGTGCAGAGGCTGAGCAGAGGGCAGAGGGCAGGCGAGGAAGCACTGGGGACCAAACACCAGCTCTGCCACAAGACCGGCACAAGCCATGCGTTGAATGCACACAGAAGGAGCAGAGCTTCATTCTAACGTGGCGGCGAGGTGCCTGAGTTCCCTGTGATCTCCATCAGTCCTACAAAGCCAACCCAAATAAACACACAGTCTAAGCAAACACAGTGAATGAGCTGTGCAAACACAGCTTCCAGACAAGTCTCCCAGGGCCATGCTCACTGCTCTTTTCAATATGGCCCTGATCTTAAGCCCTCCTATGGGAATTCTGGAGTTGCCACTACTGAGGGATCCTGTGCAGCTTCTGGGAAGAGGGGGCATAACACCAAGGCCTCAGGAGGAGAGCAGGGGTCTTCCAGGCAGAAGGAGCAGCTTGAGCAAAGGCATGGGGGCCTGAGAAAGTGGCACACACTCTGTGGGCAGTGAGAAGACCACTGCACTGGCACACGGGGCATAGGAAGGAGGGTGGATAAGGCTGAAGGCAAAACAGAGAAAGAACTGCAAGTGCCCTACATTTAACTTCTAAGCCATTTTTTTGCCCTACTTCCTTAGCAGCCAAATCCTTTTTAAAAATCACGGCTTACATCAATCCCTTATTATAAAACAGATCATAATGGCTAACAGCCATTGACTACTTTATGCCTTACATGGATGGATTCCCTAAATTCTCACAACCTCCCTAGTCCACAGTCAGTATAGAAGTAACCCATTTTACATTTGGTAAGAGAGGAGGTGGACTTGGAAGCCAGGCACGTGGTGTGGTGTCACACCACTGTGTGCTCAAGCACTTATCACCCGAGAGCAGAAGTGGGGCTGGGGGCTGGCACTTCTCTGGCTCAGACATCCCTTCCCCCAACAGGGGGTCATCAGGCTCTTCCTTGTGACTTGGTGGCTCCAGGGAGAAGGGGTTCAGACCAACGTTCTGATCTTCCCTGGGATTTTGAAGGAAAGAACTTGGTCACTGTGTGGAGAGGGATGGATGGAAGAGGGAGGGAGAGCACAGGGTTCATACTGAGAGAGAAGAGGGCTGCACCAGGCAGAGGCAGGTGCCAGAGTTGGAGCAGAGTCCCAAAGGCCTCTTTACAGCCCTAGCCCTGGTGTGGAGGTCAGGGATCCTGCCTCCAAGTCCAATCCTGCCGCTGACTCTCTCTGTGGCCTTGAACAAGACCCCATCCCTCTCTGGGGTCTGTTTCCTGATTGTACCATGACTGGGTTGGACTAGGTCAGCGGTTTCCAACCATTTCATAAGTAATATTCAAACACATTTATAGGTGGAAATCCATTACATAAAACTGACAAGAGTGACATTATTATAAATTTATGTTTCAGTTCAAATATATAAGCACTACTTATTATAAAGTCAACCAATGAGAATAATGAGACTATTTCAATAACCCAAATAATTTGAAATTGGACATCATAACTAATAGTTACAGTTCAGTATCAGCATCAATATCCAATTGATTTCAGTATTTTTGATTTGGTTTTTCTATATTATTAAAATCCTGATCCACCCTGAAAAGTAGTGGCAAATGGTAACATCTTTTCAAAGCACTTTACCTTACTATCTCAGAATATTCACCAGTTAAATGGATCTAGAAACTTCAAGAGGAACAATAGGCAGTTATTTTGTTTCCAGGTTGAATTATTAACAATACCTAAGTCTTGCTCTCATTTTTTAAACGGTGAGTATTACATTTGGAGGGAGATGATGAGTAGGTTTCTTAGTTTAAATGTTCATTGTTTGGCAGAAAAAATACTTTTCAAATGTAGCTGGAAGGATGTTCCGGGTTGTCATTTGAGGAAATCTCATGCCTCAGTGCCTGTGTCTGACAGCTCTTCACTCAAACTTTCTGAACAGTCAAATTCATTTTGTTTTGCCTGTTAAGTCCAAGCTTTAGGATTCAGTTTTATCCTAAATGCATTATCTAGTATTATAAGCAAGGTAACAGTGTGACCCTACATTGCTAAATGGAGCCCATTTAAGTGAACAAAAGTCAGACTAATGGAGCCTAGCACTTACAGTAAGCATTAAAGGGTTCTTCCAGTATGATAACATCAAGACTTAGGGCATTGCCCCCAGTCCTTGGTTTTGGCCCAGCCCTTTTGTGGTGTCGAGCGGGTCCCTAGCTGTGTTGGAAAGTTAATCGAGTGCAGCATGCAAGTCACCTTACAGTGGGCTCACATGGACAGTGTGATGTGCAAATTCATGTCCAGGCCTGAATTACCCAAGGGAAGCAGTGTGAGCCTCCTTCCCAGGCAATGGCGTGTCCACTCAGATTCCTCATGGAGGCCCCAGGCAGGGCCAGAGAAGCTTTGTCTTGAGATCCACACAGAACTGCATCAGCACATCAGCGTGAGGGCATAGGTCGGCAGGGGCCCCCTGAACTAGTGTTTGGGAGCCTGCACAGCATTTTTGTTGATGGGTGCAGCAGACTAACATGGCACAAGTATACATATGTAACAAACCTGCATGTTATGCACATGTACCCTACAACTTAAAGTATAATAATAATAAATAAATTAAAAAAAAAAAAAAAGATTTAAAATAATTAAAGAATATCTCTTTAGGCAATGCTTGGTGAAGTTACTAAAGGCCTGGGGGCTGCAAACATCCCAGTTTGGAAACAGAAAGCCTGGGCAGCTGTGCATGCCTCCATGGGCATCAGCCTTGACAATGAGGGAGTCTATTTCATCCTCCCATCCCCCAGCCCTGCATGTTTCCAGGAGTAGAAAACCAACCCCTCCTCAGCCCCGCACCCCCAGCCTGTGGGATTCCCTTCTACAAAAGTCATTACTGCCTCTCTTGGTTGTCTGCCAGCTCTAAAGTGTCTTTTTAATTGCATCTAATTTGGCCTCATCTCATTAAATCCTTAATTTAAGCCGGAGTGATCCCTCCAGCGCTGGCTGCCTAATGACAAAGGGGCCTGCACTGCCCTTCCCCCCTTCAGCACGGCTCCCCGGTTGGGGCTGCTCTCATTTCCAGGTGGTCTCTCTGGGAGGCTTCTGACAAGTGGCTGTCGTCCTCGCCACGCTGAGCGTGGAGCTGAGCCAAGAGGGCTTCCCGGGAGCGGTAATTACTGGTAAAGGCTCAACCCTCCACCCCACTGGCACCCTGGCTCACAGGCCCAAAGTTGCTGCAGCAACAGCATCCAATTTTAGTGGTGCAGGAATGGGAGGAGAGTGAGGAGAAGACATTGAGATTAAACAGTAATAAACATAAAAATTACGGTAGCCACTACTAAGCCCAGGACATCACGTTTCAAACACATTATCTCACTGGGGAAGGTGTCACTGGCCACACGTTGCAAGTGAGGCCATCCAAACTTACAGGTGAAAAGTAGCAGGTCTTCGGATAGAAATGCAGATCTGTCTGGCCTCGGTGGGAGGAATCTTCTTGTTATCTCCCCCAGTCCAACCTCATCTTCTAACGGGCTCACCCTGGTTACTCCCCTCCAGCCACCCAGCCAGCTCAGTGTTCCTTGAACAGGCCAGCGTGTCCTTCCCCACGGCCTTTGCACCTGCTGTCCTCTGTGTCTGGAATGCTCTTCCCCTGCATATGTATCTGGCTTCCTCTCTCTGCCCACCAGATGTCAGCTCAAACCTCTTCTCTTCAGAGAAATCTTCCTTGACCTCCCCTATTACCCTTCTTCATTCTCCTCACCTTGTTTGTTTTTTGTGATTTTTATTTTGTTTGTTTTAGAGAGGGTCTCGTTCTGTCACCCAGGCTGGAATGCAGAGGCATGATCATGGCTCACTATAGCCTGGACCTCCCAGGCTCAAGCAATCTTCCCACCTTTCAGTCTCTGGAGTAACTGGAACTACAGGCACATGCCACCATGCCAGGCTAATTTTTGTTTGTTTTTGCTGGTAGCACTTATCACTAGCATTTACTAAATTATGCATTTATCGTTTTATTGTCTGTGTCCTCTTTTAAAGATGAAGCAATACAAGAGCAGAAACATTTTCTGTCCTCTTCACTGCTGTATGCCTAGCACGTAGAACAATGTCTGGCACATACTAGGTCTTTGATTCATATTTGCTGCTCGACTGCATTACGGTCATGTCTAACCCAGGGGTGTCCAATCTTTTGACTTCCCTGAGCCATATTGGAAGAAGAAGAATAATTGTCTTGGGCAACACATAAAATACACTAACACGATAGCTTTGATGAGCTAAAAAGAAAAAAAACAAAAAAACGAAACGCAAAAAATTCTTACAATGTTTTAAAAAGTTTACGAATTTGGGTTGGGCTACATTCAAAGCCATCCCGGGCTGCATGCGGCCTGTGGGCCACAGATTGGATAACCATTTCAAAAGGATACATGCATTCTAGTACTTTTCAATGCCAATGGTTGCCAAGATTGAGATCTCCCCTGACGTTCTCTGAATCAATTCTACAGGCCAGCAGAATCCTTCTGTAAAGATGACCCCTAAGGATGCAGCCTAGAGGCCTCAGAGTTAGGGCTAAGGCTTGTTGTATTGGTGAAGGTTTTTTGGGGAGCTGGTTGCTATAGAAATACCCATTGTCTCCTAGATTGGGCTTCCCATGCCTGCTCAGAGCTCTCTGCATTGCTGGGATTTTCTGAGAGGGAGGAACCACAGCCGAGGGAGAATATCTTGGGCTTCTAATGCACTTCATCGGGGGCAAGTCCCCTCACCTAGCTGAGCATCAGTTTCCTCATCTGTAAAATGGGGTTATCACACATGCATCACAGGGCTATAGGGAGGATTCAGTGAAATTGTGTATGTAAAGGGCTGGCTCCCAGTAGCTGTTCAACAAATTGCACACCTATTCTTGGTTTTATAAAACTTCAAAAAACTTGGAACCTAATTTTATAAAATTCAGTCTTTACTTTGAATTTATTCCCATCAAGAGCTGCGGAGGGTCTTTAATTTTTCCCTACTTGAAAGCTACCAAGCTTCCCTGCACAGTTTCACGGATGCTAGCAGAAGACACGAGACTCCAGGGCCAGAGACAAAAGACTTTATTACCCATGGCATTGCAAGCAGCATGGGCTTCATATTTATATCAGTTTTCCTTGCTCCCCAAGTCCCGTGGGGGTGATGGTGAGCAGCCTGGTGGATGTGGTATGCATAGTGGGTGTGTGTCAAAATTAGGAACTCCAAGTTTAAATAACCCAAATCTTTCATTATGACCTATAAGCAAAGCTATCTTTGCTTCAAAGGTGAGACATTATTTTTATTATACAGGACAGCAAACAAATCTGCCCTCTGCTTTGGAAGGAAAAATGATCTCTATCTTCCAGGGCGGCTGTTCACTATACAAACACCCATGAGGAAAACAGTATGGCGATTCCTCAGGGATCTAGAACTAGAAGTACCATATGACCCAGCCATCCCATTACTGGGTATATGCCCAAAGGATTATAAATCATTCTGCTATAAAGACACATGCACACGTATGTTCATTGTGGCACTATTCACAATAGCAAAGACTTGGAATCAACCCAAATGTCCATCAGTGACAGACTGGATTAAGAAAATGTGGCACATATACACCATGGAATACTATGCAGCCATAAAAAAGGATGAGTTTGTGTCCTTTGTAGGGACATGGATGCAGCTGGAAACCATCATTCTCAGCAAACTATCGCAAGAACAGAAAACCAAACACTGCATGTTCTCACTCATAGGTGGGAACCAAACAATGAGATCACTTGGACTCGGGAAGGGGAACATCACACACCGGGGCCTATTATGGGGAGGGGGGAGGGGGCAGAGATTGCATTGGGAGTTATACCTGATGTAAAGGATGAGTTGATGGGTGCAGCACACCAACATGGCACAAGTATACATATGTAACAAACCTGCACGTTATGCACATGTACCCTAGAACTTAAAGTATATAAAAAAAAAAAAGATATACAAATGGCCAATAAGCACACGAAAAAGACGCTCAGCATCACTAATCATTAGAGAAATGCAAATCAATATTACGATGAGATACCACTTCACACTCATTAAAATTATTATAAAAAATATCAGAAAATAACAGGTGTCGGCAAGGATGTAGAAAAACTGGAACTCTTGTGCACTGTTGGTGGGAATGTAAAACGGTTCAGCTGCTATGGAAGACAGTATGGTGGTTCCTCAAAAAATGAAAAAAATTTACCACAAGACCCAGCAATTCTATATATACCATTTTTGGTATATATGTAAAAAAATGGAGAGCAGGGTCTTAAGCAGATGCATTTGCAGCTTCAAAAAGGAAGGAAATTCTGACACATGCTGCAACACGGATGAACCTTGAAGGCATTCTGTTAAGTGAAATATGCCAGTCACAAAAGGACAAGTACTGTATGATTTCACTTCTATCAAATATCTAGAGTAGTTAAGTTCATAGAGACAGAAAGTAGAATGCTGATTGCCCAGGGTCAGGGGGAGGGTAGAATGGGAAGTGTATTTAATGGGTACCATTTCAGTTTTGCAAGATGAAGAGTTCTGGAGATGGATGGTGTTGATAGCTGCACAACAATGTAAATGTACTTAATGCCACTGAACTATATTTTTGAAGATGACTTTGACGGTAAATTTGATGTTATATGTATTTTATCACAATTAAAAATAAACTTAAAAAAGTTAGATCTATTTATTGCCTAGAGAGGTAGTCATTAAAATATTATCAAATAAAAAAAGCAAAAGGCAGGTAATACCTGTAAAACAAAAAACAAAAAACAAAAAAAAACAAACAAAAAACACCCATGAAAAGACAGTCTGGAGAGAAAGTTATCAGTGCCTCCACTCATAAGACGTGTGGAAACATGAGAAATCGGTGGAGAATGTCTCCCAGTGAGGCCATGTCCAGAAGACGTCTATCAGGAGTGGTGCAACTGTTAAGAGGCGTGCTCTGCAAGGGAGGCTCTCCTTTCCATGCTGTTTTGAGTGAGCCTGTGTGGCATGCATTGTGGGCCCTCCTCACTGTCGGCCTCACTTTCCTTGGTGTGGAAGATCCTCAGGTGTGGGAGGGTTCAAATGGAAGGCAAGGCTGAGGATGGGAAGTTTGCCTTGGAACTTCATGGCTTGCTAAGGGATTGGTGCATGGCAGTGGCCATCTCTGAAGAACATGAATAACTTGCTTGAAGACCATCGCAGCCTGACTCACGGGGCTCCCCCTTCCTATCTGCCCATCAGCAAGCACAGGCAGTGTCTGGCAAGACAATATCCAAAGATGAGCTGGACTGGCCTGGCCTGTCCCCGCTCAAATCTTGCCATCTGCAGGCATGTATTGGGGAAACTGCCCACTTCACCCTGCTTGAGGAGGGAAAGAACCCAGGTCCTCTACAATTCATTCAGCAAACATTCAGTAGGCACTGACTGTGTGCGCAGGACTGAGCTACACTGGGAAGAGAAATGAATTGGACTTGGTCCCTGTCCTCCTCAGACCGGCTGGGGAGACAGACGTGGCTGGATACAGACATTAAAACACAGGGTACTAAGGGCCACACTGGAAGTGGGCAAGGAGGAGACATTTCTTTGGTGGAGGGCACTTCAGAGTTGAGTCTTGAGGGATGAATGGCCAGGCATGGGGAGGGGAGGCGGAGCACAGGGAGGGACCAACGGCACAAACAGAGGATAGATTCAGGGAGCAGGAAAACCCTTGAAAGCTATGCCAAGGGATTTCCATTTTAGCCTGCAGGTAATGAGTGGCCACTGAAGGTGATGGGATGGAGGTGTACATAAATTCTGGTTATTTCTTATTACTGAAGTAAAATGTCCTATTAGAAAAAATTTATAGAATATTGAGGACAAAAGAACAGAATGTCAATCACCCATAATTCTTCTACCCAGGGAAAACTACTGTTAACATTTAGTGAATTTCTTTCTGGTCATTTTCATATTGGCTTCCAGTGACCCAAACCAGAGTCCTGGAATGGCCTATTTTTCTGCTAACCTTCACACCCTATATCTTCTTTTAAAAACGTGAATGTGCAAGACAAATCATGTTATTTTATTTTCTCTAAATTAAACTCACGGCCTCCATCCCCTCCCCCACCCCTGTCAGGATGGGGGTACACACTCAAGCTCAGTCATTTCAGAAACTGAAAGAGGCATCTCACCTCCCCAGGCCCACAGGGTGCAGGGGAAAGGGGAGAATGGCTCCCAGCCCTCTGTCTGGCAGCTGCCCCTCCTGGCCTGCACGTAGTCACTGCCAGCAGTCCTGAGGCCTCTGTGCCATCTGTGGTGCCCAGGAATTTTTGCTGAGCCTGGATGCTGTGGAGGCAGAACCCAGTCTCCTTGGGGACACCCAGCCACTCCCCTCTGAGGACTGCCGAGGAGTGGGTCCTGCTCCCAGCCATGGCTAATCTCCCCTCTCACAGGCCAGTTCTGTCTCCCTTCCTCCCTTGCGCAGAACCCTCAAGCAGCTCAGGTTTTTGGAAAGCAAAAGCCAAGAAGTAACTGATGCCTGCAAGCAGCTCCTCCCAAGTCAAGGGAGAGAAAAGGCTAGGTTCTTACCTGGAACTGAGAGGGAAAATACAGTTAGAAGAAATATAGGCAAATACCTAAATGCATTATTTTCCAGAAACATGCATATATAATTTTTTAAAAATGCACAAGCCTCTCCTTCGTTATAATGGCAGTGCAGAGTAAGCCCCCTTCCTTCTTGAAGGTGGAAGAACTCTCAGAAAATACATCATCTTTCCTTGATTCTCCCCCACTGCAGGGAGTGGAGACTGGGGCTCCCCCTCCCCTCTAGGCTGATGGAGAGGCAGGTAATGAGGCTCCAGGCTGCAGACTAGCTTTCACACTTATTTCTGATAATTGGTCAGCCCTTTCAAGAGCAGGTGGGTCCTGATGCAGTAATTGGCAGGGGGCAGGCCGGTCACTCAAGGACTGGAAAGGTGTTAATTGCTCTTTCCCCATCCCCCACATATATTCTTATTAAGGAGGAAACTTGAAGGGTAAGACACGTCCAGGAGAGGTCCTAAGCACAAAAGGGCAAAGGTTTAGTGCTTTCCTCTGATACTCCAACGAGGGTAATGTTTATGGGCAGTCACTGGTAGAACTGGGATTCAGAAACTGTGGCTATGAGATCCCAACGCTTATGGCTTGGCCACCACGGTGCTCTGTTTCTTGTTGAATGGAATGGATGGAAGGGAGGGATGGAGCTCAGGTGACGCCTGCAGTCTTTTCCAATTGAGCCCTGGCAAGTCCCCTAGGCTGGGGAACCGGAGCCAGGACTAGGGGCTCAAGCCCCTTTCCCCACAGAGTTCCCCTCAGGAGGTGTTTGTGCAGTGGATGGTTCTCTTTAAATAACACTCCAAGCCAACACATTTTCTTCATTGGAAATTACCTTCAGTCCAACATTTTATCAGCCTGACCTGCAGAGTAATTGGAAGCAGGTGGATTTTCCTCAAACAACAATCAGTCCTGGAGAGAGTACGGATTATGCCCCTCTCGGAGAAGGAGCGGGCCCTGGCCTGCAGCATGTGGAAATACCTCTGGAGCCCAGGCAGCGTGCCAGCAGACAGAGGCCCCTGGGTATCGGTGTTCTGCTCTGCAGGGGAACAGCAGCCATTCCCGGAGCAGGATAGCCGGATCTCACAGTCACAGTGGGGACAGCAACACGCAAGCATGCAAGCACGGAAGCATGCAGGCACATTCGCAGCGCCAGAGACTGTGGCCATCCTGAAGAAAGGACTTAGAGACAAGACTCTTCTATCAGTTATAGGCTCCGGCTCTGCTCTCCAGCCACGCACCCAAGCCAGAGATCCGCAAGTAGTCCAAGCCTTCTCCTCTCTTTCACACCCCATATCCAACCATCCCAGGTCCTGAGTACCACACTCCCTGCCTCGGATAATTCTGTCCCGGCCAATTACTTAGTTCAGGCATCATCATCTCATCGGGACCTAGATAGCAGCCTTCTTATTGGTGTTTCTGACCTTACCCTCTCCTACCAATCCCCTATCTTATAGCCAGAATAACCTTCGTGAAATTCAGGTCTGATCTGACTGCTCCGTTCAAAATTGTTCTGTGGTTTCCCATCCCCAAAGCATAGCATACAAGGCCTTCAGTGTCCTGGCCTCTGCCTCTCTGCTGTTTCGGCTGCTTATTTCCGGATATGGTGTTCTCCAAACATACTATGCCCCTGGAACCACCAGGCCTTTGCTCCTACTGTTCCTGTTGTCTGGAGTGTTCTCTCTTCTCCAAAAGCCTGAATTCTACTCATGCTTCAAAGACCACTTCCAATGGCACCTTATTGAGGAAAGTGAGTCCCTGTTATTTTTCCCCCCAGCTTTGGGAATGTGGTATCTGTAGTAGGTAGAATAATGCCACTGCCCTAAGATGCCTATGTCCTAATCCCAGAAACCTGGGAATATATTGCCTTACATGGCAGAAGGGATTCTGCACATGTGATTAAGTTCAGAAAATTGTGGGATGATTATCCTGGATTATCTGGATGGGCCCAATTACTCACAAAGTTCCTTATAAAAGGGAGGCAGGAGTGTGACAGAGAAGGGGATATGATGATAAAAGCAGAAGTGGAGTGATATGGGGCCACCAGCCAAGGGATGCGGACAGCCTCTGGAAGCTGGAAAGGCAAGTATATGAATTCCTCCCTACAGCCTCCAGAAAGGGCCACAGCCCTGTTAACACCTTGACTTTAGCCTACTGAGACCCATATTGCACTTCTGACCCACAGAACTGTAAGATAATACATTTGTGTTGTTTCTGGTCACTAAGTTTGTGATAATTTGTTGCAGCAGGTACAAGAAACGAACACAGCCTCATATTAAAGTTGGTTTTTCATGAGTCTGTGAGGTCCTGGAGGGCAAAGTTTGGAGTTGGCCCTTCCCTGTGTCTCTACTCTCAGTACAAGGTCAGACACAGAGATGACACCTAGCAAATGTTGGACAAAGAAGTGAGGGAAGCACTTCCTTCCCCTGGCACCAACAGACCCATTGTGGACATAAGGCCTTTGGGGCTTCATGGGCTGAGATGAAGTGGAATTGATTTTATTTCATAGCCAGAAGGCATGGTTCCCTGTGTTATTAGCACTACCTTCTTACCCTGCTAAGTCCAAAACCACCAGTTACATTGCCTCAAAGACAACCTCTGTGCCAGGGGTGGTGGCTCACGCCTGTAATCCCAGCACTTTGGGAGGCAAGGTGGGCAGATCACTTGAGGTCAGGAGTTCAAGACCAGCCTGGCCAACATAGAGAAACCCTGTCTCTACTAAAAATACAAAAATTAGCTGGGCGTGGTGGCGCATGCCTGTAATCCCAGCTACTTAGGAGGCTGAGGCATGGGAATTGCTTGAGCCTGGGAGGTAGAGGTTGCAGTGAGCCAAGATCTCACCACTGCACTCCAGTCTGGGTGACAGAGCAAGATTCTATCTTAAAACAAAAAAGACACCTCCATTGGATTATTGAGATCACTTAGCCTTCCTACCCCAGCTCACTTGTAGTAACTCCCATGCACATCAACAAGGACATTTGGCTCAGAGGCTCGTGGAACATCAGGGCTGCAAGAGTCTTTACAATGCTCCATCTCACTTCCTTATTTATAGATGGGGAGCCTGAGAGAGGGAAGGGGTCAAAGTGATCAAACTGTGGCCAGACAAGAACCCAGGCCAGGCCTCTTTCCCTGTATCTCCCAAGGAACCAGACACTAGAATCGATATCCCCATTTTATAGATGAAGAAACTGAGGCATAGAGAAGTTGAGTCACTTGCCCACAGTCAGCCAGTGAATGAAGCTGATTTGAATTGGTTGAACACCAGAGTCTCTCCTCTTAATCTCTGCACTATACTGACAGGTGGGGAAACTGAGGCCCAGGGAGGGTCCCAGGGGTGATGGCTGCACAGAAAGTGGGTATGGTGAATGTTCAAATTGGAGCCTGCCAAAAGCACAAGGTAGGAAGTGTCTGCGCTGAAATGAAGGCCTTGAGAGTTTGCCTTCTTCAATTACGCTGTTTGCTTTTCTGAGTCCAGAGGATAATTTAACTAATGGTGCTGGTTTTCTGACACTATTGATCGGCCAAGATTAAATATGTTTGTCACAGTCAAGTGAACTAATCACTTTATTGTATTTCAAATACTAATTTCATCAGATAGATGTTGGGGGGTGCCCTGGGGGGAGGTCCTGGGAGATGAGCCTGTGCACAGATCGGGGAGCAGAGGGAGGGCTGCCAGGCGATCGATGGAGCCAATCTGCCTAGAGGGGTCTGGAACACCAGGCTTTCTGGACGCCTGCAGCTGTGCTGCTCAGACTAGAGGAGTCTGCATTTTCTCTACCCTCCCCCATTGCTGTTCCAGGCCCTCTTGAAATTTCTCTTCTCAGGAGAGGCAATTTCTCAAGCATTATAGGAAAATGGTAGATGTTCCTAAATAACTATCCTAAATCACACCTCAGCCAGTAATCCCACAGCTGCTCTGGCTCTGCTGGATTCAAATGCTGCCTCTCTGAGCCATTAGCCATTCCAGGGACCACCGATTCATGGCAAAACCTGAAAATGAACTCATCTGTCTTTCAGGTTTGGAAAGGCTTTTTGCCATTTCCATAGCTCATCATGTTGGACAAGGAGACCCAGGGCTTATTAAATCACCCTCTGGCCACAGTGCAACTGAGCAAACCTCCCTGCTTAGGAAAGAGGGAGAGTATATACGTGTGCACACACGTAAACACACATGCCTGCACACAGGCCCACAGAACACACATGTGGACACACACATGCACACACAAACATGCATGTGCATACACACAAATGCACACATATGCACACATGCACACTATGCCCCTACATAGCCCATGCACATATACATACATCCTGCATGAACATATAGATATGCAATGCATGCACACCCACATATGCACACACATGCACACACGTGCATACACTCACATACAAGGTTCAGAAGTTCCCATCAGGCAAGATGTTTCTTAAACACCTGAAATGGGTTTGTCCCTTGCACACAGAAGCTCCTGAGACGACTTGACTGAGAAACTCTGAAGACAAAGTCAGTTTCTGTAACTCTGAACACAAGCCTGCCAACAAGTCTCTTTTCTCGTTTTGTTGTATTTAATCACACCAAACACAAGCATCAACTGTACCCCCTGGAGCTGAAGAAAGGTAGTATCTACTTTAGGCTTCTGAGGCTCAACCCTTTGGTGATTAGATGAGGGACAAGGCCAATTCCCAGCTGAACTGCAGACACTGAGGAATAACCCACCACAATCACTGTGAACACTCACTTAAATGGGCCCAATAAGGAGGGTCATTTCCAGAGGAACACACGTGTTTCTACATGGAAGAGCCTTCTTCCACAGCTGCCCATAGAGCCCCTCGGGCTGTCTGGATGGGCTTAGCTGGCACTCTTCCCTGGAGAATTGGGCTATTTTTTATGTACAATGTCTCACATCTGTACAGCTTTCAAATCTATTATCATCCAGCAATTCTGGAAGCAGATAGGGCTTTGGGATTTACCATCCCTATTTTATAGATGGGAAAACTGAAGCCCAGAGAGGGAAAGAGACTTGCTAAACATCCAGAGAGTCAGTGGCAAGTTGGAACTGGAGTTGGACTTCCTGAGTGGGCACCAGTCCTTTGTAAGTCTCTGGTCAAATCCTAAGCATTCAGAGCTTTGCAATATTCCCTTTTACCATATTTCTGTTATTTTTTCAGTCTTTTGCTCATTGCTAGGTTTCCTGACTGCAGTTATGCCCTTGAGCAGAAGTCCCAAATACTCTCCAATCTGGGCTGCTCTTTCCAGACAACTTCGGGCTTGGTATCAAGAAAAAGGCTGCCTGTGTGGCTGGGTTGAGTAGGCCAAGGCCCTTGTCCTTGCCAGGCTTTCTCTATTTTTAGAAGCATCTTTTTGTGACTTCAATTCTGAGATCTGGAGCTTTCCTGGAGAGTTTTTTTCAAGCTTCAGAAGATGCATCCATCCCCAGGAATCCTACTGGGTTAAACAAGACAGAAAAAAACAGCATCCTCTCCCTAGGGAAACATCGAAAGTCAGAGCAGCAGCAAACAGATTTGCTGAACATTTCAAATCTTTGAGCATCATTAAAACCCAGAGAGCTGTGTGTTCAGTATGTAACCTGGCCTTTTAGTCTCCTTTCATGCTATGTAACTCCAGATGTTTTACCTCCTGAAAAGAAGTTTTTCTACATGATAGAGTACCCAATTTGCAAAAAAAAAAAATCCTGGTTCCCTCTCCAAGCCAGCAAATTGTCGGCGGCATGCCAATTTCGATGTGCTTGTTAAAACCCAGACCTAGGAAATATTCCACGCGTGGGTTTGGTGGTCTCAAGGATTTGGAATTAGAAGGCCTGAGCTCTGCCTTCAACTTGCTGAGCCAGTTGCCTAAAGCCCCACAGAGCACTGGGACAGAGCTGGTGTTGAACACCCAAGCCACACACCCTCTGAGCAAAGAAGAATCAAATCTAGCAAGGTCAACAAAGCACATCCAAACGTAAGCTGGGAAAAGGGAGAAGCATATCACAGTAACCATGTTCAAAAAGATCCTGGTCAAGGCAGTGGGGTAAGGAAGTATTCTGTCTTCATTTTCTTGTTCTCTATGTGGACTTCTGGTGGCCACCAGCCTGTGTCCCCAGCCCCACAGAGAGGGCCTGGAGGGTACAGTAGAGCCCTTGGACAGACCAGCATTGACATTTCATGGTGGAATGATCAGGGCTCTCCCTTTAGTCCCTGTCAGGATCACTGCTAAGTCCTTTTCTCTGGTGTCAGCCTGTGGCCCTCTCTGTTATGTGTGCTGTTGACCACTTACCACTATCCTCCCTTGCTCCTGGGACTCCACAGTACCCAAGTGTACTCTCTTTTTCTGGCTGTTTTATCTCTACAGACACCTTGTCCTCAGCCTATTGCTTGAAGTTTGGTGTTCTCCAGGACCATCTTTTCTATCTATCCTCTATCTTTCTCTGTCTGTCATTTATCTATCATTTATCCTCTATCAATATATTCTATCATCTATCAATATCATCTATCATCTATCCATCTATTATCTGTCTGTCTATATAATCTATCCATTCATCCATCATCTAGCATCTATCTATATCAGCTATCATCCATCTCTATTATCTATATCTATTATCTACCCACCCATTCATTTATTATCTATCTATTCATTTATTCACTCATCTCTACCACTTGTCTTTCTATCCATTCATCTATCATTGATCAATCAATATCTATTTATTTATCATCTATCTATCTATCTATCTATCTATCAATCTATCAATCTATCTATCTATCTATTCTATCCACTCCCTGCACCATCTTGCCCACCCTCGTGTCTTCCATTAACCCCATGTGATGACTCTCCAGAGTGCTAGATGTATCCATCCATCTACCTACATAACTTCTCCACTTGATGCGCTACAGGGATTTTTCTCACATAATGATCTAGAAGCAGGCCGTGTCTTGCATTGACTCAGTAGCTCAAGCATGTCAGAGTTGAGGTGTCTGGGTCTCTTAGCCTTTCCCTTGTGGTTGCAAGAAGGCAGCTGCAGCACTGGCCATCTCATCTGCATTCTAGACAGGAAGAAAAAAGACCTGGAGAAGGGCAAAAAGACACCACTGGTTTAGAAGCCTCTTCTAAAGTGTCTTCCAAGAAGCTCCGCCCAACTGCTTCCCCCTACATCTCCTTGGATGCTCCTACCTACAGAGGGGCAGTGTCCTATCTGCATCTAGTTTTAGTGAGCACACTGCCATCCCCATTGTGGAAACAATAAGGAACAAAAGGAGACATCTCCCTAGACTTCTCAACCCTCTTCCCTGACTGCATCAGGCTTCTCCCACAGCCCCTACCTCTCTGCACCCCTATCCCTCTTAGCCCCTCTGATGGGCCCCCATCCAGAGCCAGAATGATCTTTCTAGCATGAGACCCTGGTTCTAACACCCTCACCAGCTGCTTCATCAGGGGTCTGTGCCTAGATGCCCCTAGATAAAACTCACTGACCCACAGGATAAAATTCTCAGCCTAACCTTTAAGACCCTGGAGAATCAGTATAATCTCCGGAAACTGAAAGTTCTATTTCTTTGCTGCAATGCTTCTCGTGGGTTTCAGAAAAGTACAGGCATCCTTGAGGGGGAAGGGTGGCTGACAACAGAGGATTTAAAAACAAACACATTAGCTCTGGCCTGCCCAGATAATGAATAGAGGAGAAGGTTATCTATCTCACTGATTTATGTGTTACGGTTTCTTCCATAGACCAAAGTGGGAGCATCTTTACATCTCCCGCCTTCCACATTTGCTGCAGCAAGGAAATCACATTTTCCATCAACCATGGGAATTACTGAACGGCAGTGGTTTTATTTGTTAAGGATTGAACTTGGCCATTTCTTCTATCAGGGGCTGAGTTCTGCTGTTATGCATAACTTCTCATCCAGAGAAACACCATGGAGAATAAATCAGGACTGGGACTCAGTGTGACAGCCACATTCTGGCAGGGCTCTGGGGTCTGGGGGCTAATAGGGTCTCACTGCAGGGAGAAACTGCTGCCAACTGGGCTGGGGAGAGGAGGTGAGGCTGAGACTTTGAAAAATGAGTGGAAAAAATTTTGCCACTTCATAAAACCGGTGTCAGTGGGTGAAACATAAACCATCCAGAGACTATGAGAGCTGGCAAGGCCTTTGGTGAGTTTAGAGCCTCTTAACCTGTGGCTGGGTTTTATGGGGTCTGAGAACCCATGAAATTATATGTAAATGTTTCCGTGCATATGTGCATTCCCAGCACACGCAAAGGGGTTAGAGTTCATTGCTTTAATCAATTCTCAAAGGTCAAGAACTGGTCTGGCATGACCTCTCGTCAGGCAGAAAAGAAAACTGTGGGGTCTTTGGGATAGAAGAGACCAACTAAGTTCCACTGGTAGGAAAGAGGCAGAACTGGGATTAGGAATTTGCAGACTCAGGTTCCAATTTGGCCTGGCTAGATCCCAGCTGTGTGACTTTAGGCTGGTCACCTTATTGCTCTGGTGTTTTATTACACATGCACTTAAGGAGATGTCAAGGAGATTTTGAAGGGGAATTAATGTACTTCAATACCTACTTACAGGAGGTGTGGAACTGGTGCTCCATAAGTATTTTTTGAATCACCGAATAATGTTGAAAATCATTCTTTTCAACTATCATCTATTCAGCAAATATTTGTTGACTATATCTTATATACCACACACTGAGTGAACAAAGTAGGCACAGTCCCTGTCCTGGCACAGTGGGAGTTAAGTAGGGGCTAGAGTTAAGGAAACAGACCATTGTTATTGCTGTAACAATGAGCTATTGCACTGTTGATGTAACCGTTGTAATGCAGTGTGATGAATGTCATAACAGGGTCAGCATAGGAACCTGCGAGAGCACGGGGTAACGGTACATAACCAGAGGTAGTGTGGGGTGGGGGAATCAGGAAAGGCTTCCCAGAGGAGGCAACAAGTAAGCTGAGACCTGAAGGAGAAACAAGAGTTGGCCAGGCAAAGAGAGGGCTGGATTATCATCCAGAGAACAGCACATGCAAAAGTCTAGCAACCAAAGAAAGCTTGGTGCATTTCTTCAGGGAAGTCACAGACCAGTCTTGCTGTTTTTAGCTGCTGCAGGCAGCCAGGAGAAGCCATGCTGAAATCAACATACATAGCCAGGACCTCAGCATCCCTTTCATCTTTTATCACCAGTTTATCTTTGCATTTACTTACTGAATGTTGGCAATTTTATACATGGCTATCACTTCCTCCCTGTTAATCCAAATGGTGGAGCTTCCCTCTAGCTCCTTGTCTCTAGAGGTGAGCAGATACTTACCTTCGGTAATGCTGGGATTAGAACCCAGATGGGACAGTCTGGTGAGCTCATGTTATCACAAGCAGACGATCATTGCATGGCTTGCTGTGCTGTTCCAGGCTGGCTGAGCTCCCTGTGTTGCTGCCCTGACAGGGACAGCCTGAGTGATCACCCCCAAGATGATTAATTCCTGCCTCCCGTGGCCGGCCCTGGGTCTGCAGCCAAGTACTGCTGTCATCTCTTTATTTTTCTGCTCCACTGTTATTGAAAATCAATAAGCCATCCAAGCTGAATGAAGTTTAGTGACTGGGACTGAGTCCATAAATCAAATAAAAACTAAATTATATTTAAAAAGGGAAATAGGACTAAGAAGGTTGCTTTGGGGTGGCATGGAGTCCCTGAGAGTTGGATATCACAGAGGCAAAGAGATGAGCAAGAAATGGGTACTACCTGGTTGATGGGTGGGCTGTATCAGGACTGGGAGTACTTCTGGGAACGGCTTATCCAGTCCTCTGTTTTCCAGGTCAGAAGACTGAAATTCGGAGAGGACGACTACCCTCTGGTCACACTGTGAGAGGCAGAGCTGGCCCCAGACCCAGGCCCTGGGCCTCCTCAGGACCCACTGGTACTCTCCCTCTACCAACTGGACTCAAATCAATTAGAAACAGCAGCTGAATTGAAGTGAATTCTAGAGGAAACCCAAGAAGAGGTTTTAGATTTTTATGTTGTCAAATGTATCACTCTTTTACTTTACAGTTTCTGCATTTAATGTTGTGCTTTAAAATCCTAAACAAATATGTCTGTTTCCTGCCAAGGAGTCTCCAGAATAGTTCCTGAAGCTCACACAGAGCTGATAATTATTCATGTTCTCCCCAACTAAAGTGGAAAGACCTCCTAACACACGGGATACTGAGTAGGATTCTCAGAAGGGTATTGCCTTACTAGTGAGGCCAAATTAACCCTACCCTAAAAGCTGCTCTTGCAGTCTCAAAAGAATACAGTTGATTCATGCTCCAGAACAAAGTCCAGTGATATTTAAAGGAAAATAATAAAATTCAGCAACCAACAAGGTAAAATTTGCAATATGCAGCACCCAAGCTCTCCCTTTGGCAGCAAGCACAGAAATAGAAAAATGTGGGTTACAACCAGGTGGAAAACTAATTAGTAGAAACAAACCAATAAATGATAGAAATTATAGAATTAGAAGACAAGAACATTAGAACAGCTATTATGATTCATAGCTTCAAGAAGGTGGAGGAAAATGTGACTAGGATGAGGAGTGAAATGGAAGTTTGTAAAATTTAAACTCCAAATGGAATTTCTGGAAGTGAAAAACATAATATCTGAAATGAAACACATATACACAGATGGTAATAATATGAGATTAGATTCTGAAGAAGGAAAAATCAGTGAACTTGAAGCTATAGCCTTAGAAACTATCCACACTGAAATATATGCTTACCATAGAGCAGTCATACTACTGGGCCAAGAGAAATGAAATCATGTTCACGAGAGGACTTGAATATTTATAGCTTTGTTCATAATAATGAAGAACTAAAAACAAGCTAAACATTTATGAACTGATGAAGAGATAAGTAAGATGTAATATATTCATCCTTTTTATTATTCAGCAATAAAAGGAATGAACTACTGATATTTGCAACAACATGGGTAAATCTCAAAAGCATTATGTTGACTAAATTTACATGAAATTCTAGAAAAGGTAAAACTACAGTTATAGAAGGCAGATCGGTGGTTGCCTAGGGTGCAGAATGAGGGAGAGGAAACTGATTGCAAAGGGTGTAAGGGAACTTTCTGGGTTAGAAATGTTTTTATTAAAGTTGTGGAGATGATTATATAACTGTGTACATTTGTGAAAACTCAATGTGTGTACGCTGGGGGGAATATGGGTGTAGTTATAAAAGGACAGCATGAGGGGTCCTTGTAGTGATAGAACTCTTCAGTATCTTGACTGTGGTATAAATACACCAACGTACACATGTGATGACATTGTATAGAACTAACTATACACATACAAGTGAGTATCAGGGAAAACGAAACAAGATCAGTGGGGTGTTATCGATGTCAATATCCAGGTTATGACGTTATATTATCACAATCATTAGTGTTACACTAGTGTATCATTAGTGCTACAACTAGGGGAAAACTGGTTAAGGGTATATAGGATCTCTCTGTAATATTTCTGACAACTACATGTGAACTTACAATTATCTCAAAAAAAATTCAATGAAACTAGATTGTAGAAATAAAATTGCTAAATTTTGTTGTATGTAAATTATTATTTCTCAGCGAAGCTGATTTTTAAAAAGCTCTATAGGACCCTCTAAAACAAAATTATGTTTCTCTTTGTCACCTGCTCTTTCAAGTGAGCTTAAATAGGGCTTTTGCTCCATTGATATGAAAAATTATAAATGAGGAATATTTAGAAGTTTCATATGTCTTTTCCTAGCACACATTGAAAATGACTGATGAATTATTTGTGTTTTCCAATGATGACTGGAAAAGTTATGGGACACACCTAAAATTTCGTCCAGGGATTGAGGAAGTAATAAACTATGCAGACGAGCAGGGGAAACAATAAGCCTATTTTCTACTTATAGCCTATTGAACTTTGTCTGTTTAACAAGACAGCTATGTTTTATTACATTATGATGAAGTAATCTTATGACAATGCCTACTTTTTAGGACTTTTTGGGTCCTTAATGGCCCAATATACCCCGATATAGTAGACATTTATCCTTTTTTGACTGCTTATTATTGAATTCCCTTTCTGATGGGCGTTTATTGTATCTAATACCTGCTTTCCTCACTTCTCTTGTTGCTAGAGCCTAGGCTCAGCCTTCAGTGCAGCTGCCTTGGTCAGGGCCTATTGATATAAAGAAGTAAGGAGTCTTGAAAATTCCGCTTCTGGCCATATACTGTGGCAACACTGAATTTTCAGGGCCAGCAGAGCCAACAGCAGCAGCCAAGGCCGGATGCCAGCTGTGCAGGTGGCACATCTAGGGTTCAATGATAGGGACTGTGGCTACAATCCTGGCTGCTGCTTGGTCTTTCTTTACCTTGCCTGTTTTCCAATCCTTGTTGAAATTCTTCCTGACAATGTCAGTGGGGTTGGGGTTGGAGGGGGACAGACAATAAACATGATAAATAAATTAATAGTATATTCAAAAGTGAGAAATGCTGTGAAGAAAAATAAGCCCAAGTAAGGAAAATAAAGAGTGCTAAGGGGCTGAGATGGGGTGGTCTGGGCCTCATGGAGAAGTGACGTTGAGCAAAAACCAAAGGAGTTGAGGGAAGGGCCATGTGGATATCTGGGGGCCTGCAGGAGCAAAGGCCCTGACATGGGGTGCCTAGAGGCCTGAAAGAATAGCCAAGACACCAGTGTGATCAGAATAGAGTGAGTGATGGGGAGAGAGATAGGAGATAAGGTCAGAGAGGTGTCAGGGAGCCAGTCATGGTGGGCCTTCTTGGTGATTATAGAGTCCTTGACGTTTACTCTCAGTGAAGTGACAGCCATGGAGGATTTTGAGCAAGAACATGCAATGCTCTGCCTTATGTTTTAAGAGACTCACTCTCAGTGTCTATGGATAACAGACTGTAGGCAGACTAGGGTAGGAGAGGGAAGACTAGATTAGAGACTATGATGATATTCCAAGAAAAAGAAAGTAGTGGCCTGGACTTGAGTGGTAGTAATGAAGGTGGTGAGAAGAGACTGGATATATATTGAATGAAGAGCCAAGAGGATTTGCTGTCAGGAGTCCAAGTTGGGTCCAAGGTTGAGTCCAAGATGCAGCTGTCATTTACTGAGAGAGGGAGGACTGTGTAGCATGGTTTAGGGGATGACCAGGAGGTCAGCTTTGGACATCAGAAGTTTGAGACAACTCATAGTGCTATGGACTGAATTGTGTCCTACTCCCCAGCCCCTTCATATATTGAAGCCCTAACTGCCTGTGTGATGATATTTAGAGGTGGGGTTTTAAGGAGGTAATTAGGTTCAGATGAAGTTATGAGGGTGAAACCCTCATGATGGTTTTAGCGCCCATCTCCAAAGAGCTGCTAGAGAGCTTTTTCTCTCTTTCTCCCCACCACTTTTCGACACAATGAGAAGGGGGCAGTCTGTAAGCCAAGAAGAGAGCCCTCAACAGAGCCTGACCATTCCAGCCCCCAGAGCTATGACAAATAAATTTCAGTGGCTTAAACCACTCAGTCCATGGTATTTTGTTACAGCAGCCTGAGCTGAGGCTGAGTTGGATACACTTAGATATCCAAGTAGAGATGTTGGGTTGGCAGTTGAAAATCCAAGCCTGGTTCTAAGGAAAAAGTTTAGGTATGGATGTCATGTAAAGTTGGTAATTGTTAGTAGCTAGATAGAATTAAAGCCATGAGACTAAGGAGGTCATCTAAGTGTGTATAGTGAAAAGAAAGCATCTGAGGACTGAGACCTGGGATATACCAAAACAGACAGACCTTAGACATCGCAGGTTTGGTTCCAGACCAGCACAATAAAGCAAATATTGCAATAAAGTGAGTCACACAAATATTCTGGTCTCCCAGTACATATAAAAGTTATGTTTACAGTATACTGTAGCCTAGTAAGTGTGCACTAGAGTATGTCTAAAAAAATGTTCTTACCCTAATTAAGATATGCTTTATTGCTAAAAAATGTTAAGGATCGGCCGGGCGCGGTGGCTCAAGCCTGTAATCCCAGCACTTTGGGAGGCCGAGACGGGTGGATCACGAGGTCAGGAGATCAAGACCATCCTGGCGAACACGGTGAAACCCCGTCTCTACTAAAAAATACAAAAAACTAGCCGGGCGAGATGGCGGGCGCCTATAGTCCCAGCTACTCAGGAGGCTGAGGCAGGAGAATGGCGTGAACCCGGGAGGCGAAGCTTGCAGTGAGCTGAGATCTGGCCACTGCACTCCAGCCTGGGCGGCAGAGCGAGACTCCATCTAAAAAAAAAAAAAAAAAAAAAAAAATGTTAAGGATCATCTGAGCCTTCAATGAGTTGTAATCTTTTTGCTGGTGGAGGCTTCTGCCTTGATACTGATGGCTGCTGACTCATGAGGGTGGTGGTCGCTGAAGATTGGGGTGGCTATGGCAATTTCTTAAAATTGGACAACAATGAGCTGGCTCACACCTGTAATCCCAACACTTTGGAAGTCCGAGGCAGGCGGATCACCTGAGGTCAGGAGTTCGAGACCAGCCTGGCCAACATGGTGAAACCTTGTCTCTACTAAAAGTACAAAACATAACTGGGCATTGTGGCATGCACCTGTAATTCCAGTTACTCAGGAGGCTGAGGCAGAAGAATCGCTTGAACCCGGGAGGTGGAGGTTACAGTGAGCCAAGATCATGCCACTGCACTTCAGCGTGGGTGACGGAGTGAGACTCTGCCTCAAAAAACAGAAAAAAAAAAGAGAAGTTTGCTGCATCCATGAATTTTTCCTCCAGAAAAGTTTTCCCTATAGCATACAATGCTGACAGTATTGTATTGTATTGTATTGTATTGTATTGTATTGTATTGTATTGTATTGTATTGTATTGTTTTGTATTTTTAGATAGAGTCTCACTCTGTCGCTCAGGCTGGAGTGCAATGGCACAATCTTGACTCACTGTAACCTCTGCCTCCTGGATTCAAGCGATTCTCCTGTCTCAGCCTCCCGAGTAGCTGGGATTACAGGTGCACACCACCACATCAGGCTAATTTATGTACTTTTAGTAGAGATGGGGTTTTGCCATGTTGGCCAGACTGGTCTTGAACTCCTGACCTCAGGTGATCCACCCGCCTCAGCCTCCCAAAGTGCTGGAATTATAGGCGTGAGCCACCGTGTCCAGCCTCTGATAGCATTTAATCACAGTTTAACTTCATTCCAAATTTCAGTCAATCTTGTCAAATCGTGTTGCAGCTTTGTCAACTAATTTTATGTACTATTCTAAATCCTTTGTTGTCATTTGAACAATGTTCATAGCATATTCACCAGGAGTAGATTTCATCGTAAGAAATCACTTTCTTTGCTCATCTGTAAGAAGCAAATCATCTACTCAAGTTTTATCTTGAGGTTACGACAGTTCAGTCATATCTCCAGGCTTCACTTCTAATGTAATTTTCTTTCTATTTCCACCACATGTATAGTTACTTCCTCCACTGAATTTTTAAACTCCTCAAAGTCATACCTGAGGGTTGGAATAAACTTCTTCCAAACTCTTGTTAATGTTGATATTTTCACCTCCTTCCATGAATCATGAGCGTTCTTATTGGCATCCAGACGATGAATCCTTTTCAGAAGGTTTTCAATTCACATTTCCCAGATCCATCAGAAGAGTCACTATCTATGGCATCTAGAGCCTTATGAAAGGTATTTCTTAAATAACAAGAATTGAAATTCAAAATTACTCCTTGAACCATGAGCTGCAGAATGGATGTTGGGTTAGGCATGAAAACAACATTCGTTTTCTTGTATATCTCCATCAGAGCTTTTGGGTGACCAGGTGCAGAGTCAAGGAGCAGTAATATTTTGAAAGGAATCTTTTCTTGAGGAGTAGGTCTCAACCGTGAACTTAAAATAGTAAACCATGCTGTAAACAGATATGTTGTTACCTAGGCCGTGTTCTTCCATTTAAAGAGCACAGACAGAATAGATTCAGCATGATTCTCAAGGGCCCTAGGATTTTCAGAATGGCAAATGAGCAGTGCCTTCAGCTTAAAGTAACCAGCTGTATTAGCCTCTAATGAGAGAGTCAGCTTGTCCTCTGAAGCTTCGAAGCCAGGCATTGACTTCTCCTCTGTGGCTATGAAAGTGTCAGATGGCATCTTCTTCCAGTATAAGGCTGTTTCATCTACACTGAAAATCTGTTGAAAAGCATCGCCACCTTCATCAATGATCTTAGTTAGACCTTCTGGATAACTGTCTGCAGCTTCCATGTCAGCACTTGCTGTTTAAACTTGCATTTTGTGTTATGGAGATCACTTCTTTCCTTCAACCTTATGACCAACTTCTGCTAGCTTACAATTTTTCTTCTGTAATTTTCTCCCCTCTCTCAGTCTTCATAGAGTTGAAGAGAGTTAAGGCCTTGCCCTGGATTAGGCTTTGGCTTAAGGAAATCTTGTGGCTGGTTTGACCTTCTATCCAGACCACTCAAACGTTCCCCTTATCAGCAATAAGGCTCTTTTACTCCCTTATTATTCATGTGTTCACTGGAGTAGCACTTTGCTAGCTTTTGATTTAAAAAGAGAGATGTTCATTCAATTCTTCCTTTCACTTGAACATTTAGAGGCCATTGTAGGGTTATTAATTGACCTAAGTTCAATATGTTTGTGTCTCAGGGAATAGGGAGGCCTGAAGAGAGGGAGAGAGACAGGGTGAGTGGAGCAGTCAAAACAGTCACACACAGTCAATACACACATAACATTCATCAGTTAAGTTTGCTGTCTTACATAGGTGCAGTTTGTAGTGTCCCAAAACAATTACAATAAAACATCAAAAATCACTAATCACAGATCACAATTACAGATATATTAATAATGAAAATATTTGAAATTTTACTAGAAATGCCATCATGCACCATGGAGACACAAAGTGAGCACATGTTGCTTGAAAAATAGTGCCAATAGACTCACTAGACACAGGGTTGCCACAAATCTTCAGTTTGTTTTTTTAAGAAAGCAATATTTGTGAAGTGCAATAAAGTGAAGCATAATGAAATGACGTATGTCTGTAGTAACAAGTGGAGGACAGAAGAGGGACCAGAAAAGACTGAGAAGTGACATCCAGCAAGGTGGGGAGCTACTGGAGAGCATGGCTTCCTGGAGGCCGTGGGAAGAAAGTCTTTAGAAAAGGGAATGTTCAATTGTGTCAAATATGGTTGCGAAGCCATGGAAGATGATGCAAAATTTACCATGATCCTTTGAAGTGTGAAGGTTAAAGTGAGGTCGTTGCAGGACAGTTCTCTGGGTAGCCTTGGACCAACCCAATTCCTTCCTCTTTTTGCTTGTAATTCTCAAGCATAATGTAGAATGTGCTAGGAATGCAATATCCTGAGAGAGAGGAGGCCAGGAGCAGCCTGGGCCTTGTTCCTGTCCCTCCTAGGGAATGTAACATCTTGAGTTAGCAAGGAACTGCCTGGGACAGTCCAGGCTGTGTTCCTGTCTCCCCTGGAAGCAGGATGTCCATCAAAGTTTGCCCAGTGAGTCCTGTTGCCCCTAAGGTCTAAAACCCAGAGTGGGCTGCCTTTCAGGGCCTCTCAGGTTTGATGCAAAGTGGGAAACGTTCAGGCAAGACTCCATCTGCCCCATGCAGTTATCTTGAGCCTTGGGGGACCAGCTTCCAGTGAATCCTAGGTTTCTCTTGTGCCCTGCTGCCTACCTGTAAGTAATAAACTTGTTGCACGTGAGTGTGTTCTGTTTCACCGGACTCAGTTATTGGTAATACTGCAGTCCAAGATGCGGTGGGAGGAGTGCTTGGACTCCCGTTCCTGGTGGTCGGTGCAGTGACGGTCTCTGCTGCCCTCCATGCAGTAGGAGGCCTCCCTTGGGGCTAGTTGTTAGTGAATCTGCCTCCCAGTCATCTTCTTCCCAGTGCTTAGCATTGCCAGGCTTCCCCCTCAACCTGGCAGGTGTGAATGGCCTGTCATCGTTGTTTTAAACTCCCCTGAGGTTTATACAGCTCTTTTCTTTGAGATCCTGGGCATGGATTAAGTAGGAAGATAGTGGTTAGGGGCCGAGGGTGGACACTGAAGGTGCCGTCACTGGTCTTGACTCTAGGTTTGTCCAGGGTCAGATGGTGGAGGAGGTATGCAGGAGCCCCCTATCTGCTTTAAGTAATTCTGTGTTTCAGGAGGTGAACGCCAGAGGGTATTTCAATCTTCTTCACCTGTCTTATCATTAGTGGTGTGTCCTCTCAGATTTAAGCAGAAAGTTGTCTGTCCACCTGAGTCGTCTGTGTGCCTGCAAGCAATGCTGTGGCTTCATGGTTCCATTAGTGAACATTTGTGGTTGGGGTGGAGAAGGGTACTATCAATTGCCATTTAAAACTGGAAATGTCATTTAGAAACATTTGAATTTTTTAAAATGTCCAAGCCACACCTATCACCTTTGTGTACCTGTTCCTTGTGTTTTAAATATGCATCTCATAGACACTTAAGTCCTGAGGGTTTTCAACTTTCATTTCAACCTTCATGTGATGGTTAATTTTATGTGTCAGCTTGGCTGGGCCGGATAGTTGGTTCTACAGTATTCTGGGTGTTTCTGTTAGGTCAGGGGTGGGGTTTGGATGAGATGAACATTTAACTTAGTAAAATGAGTAAAGCAGATTGTCCTCCATGATGGGTTGGACTTCATCCCATCAGTTGAAGGCTAGAATCAAAGGCCTGAAACAAAGGCTGATCCAAGTAAGAGAAAAGTCTCCTGCCTGAGGACCTTCAAAATAGGACAGGACATTGTCTTTGCAGATTTTAGACTTGCTAGTCTCCATAATTCCATGAGCCAATTTCTTACAATAACAGTCAGTCTGTTTCTCTCTCTCTCTCATTACATAGTTATATGATTGATTGATAGATAGATAGATAGATAGATGATAGATAGATCGATAGATGATAGATATAGATTAGATATTTCTCCTTGTTTCTGTTTCTCTGGGGAACCCTGACAAATACAATGGGGAAAAACAGAAAAGACCCAGAAATTTGGCCAATAAGGTACCTAGGTTACCTAGGTGTTGCAGGGCCCCTCAACACACCTGGCTGATGTGCCTGGCATAAGTGGACATACATCTTGGCCCCTCTCTGCTTCCATTTTCCTATCCCATTAATGAGTGGTTGGACTGGATGGTCCCTGTAGGCCCTTTCGATTCTAATGTTCCAGGTTCCCTGAGATGCTGAGTTACTGAGAAGTGAACACAGCCAAGCCTCTACACCATTTCCACCTTCTGAATTGGCATGGGGAATGTCCACTCCAGCACCGCCACCAAAAAAAAGATAACAGCAGATGTTGGCAAGGATGTGGGGAAATAGGCAGGAGAAGGCTTCTAAGCAGACGGAACAGCATGATCAAAGGCACGGGGGGTGGGAAATTGCTCCTTGGATTCAGGGAAAGGAGTGTCCTGGGGGTGGCAGGATCACTAGGTGTGTAGAGGGAGGAATTTCGAGGTATGCACAGCCCTTTGTGCTTTACAAGGCCCTTTCACGCTCTTCTCATAACTGCAGTGTGAGATCAATTTTTTAATGCTTATTTTACAGAGAAGGAAACTGAGGCTCAGAGAGCAGAAGCTACTTTTCTAGGGTCATATGGCTGGGAATCAGCAGGGCTGAGATTTGAACCCAAATCTATCTGCGCTTTTCCTGATACCACAGAGCCTTGGAGGCTGTATGACTGACCATACCTAGACACCTATTTTGCATTTTCCTAATGACAAAGGAGTGTGCTATTTGTTAGACTAGCCATACAGTTGTTCTGATTCCACTGTCAAAGTGGGGGAGAAACAAATCCGTCATCACTTCATCCACGGCGTTTTTATTTTTATTCTCTCTCCTGCCGGCCCCCTGGGGAGACTGGCGAGGGAGGCATATTTTGATTCTAACTGTGCTGTGTACATCCGTGCCCGCCTGCATGTGCACGAGGTGAAGGAGAGATTATAACTTTATTCTCGCTTGGGGGCAACTGGTTATATCTGGAAACATTCGAACATCCCATAAAGCTCATTTCTTTTGCAAATGAGTCAGATAACAGAGAACACTTCAAAGTGGAATTCTGTTGGGCTTTCCATCTGGCTGGCCTCTGGGGGAATGCGTGGTGCACTGCCTTTGTTAATCAGGTTCTGGGAGTTTGAATTTTATGCTGAAATACAAATAACTGTGCGTTTGTGGGGAACAAAGCCAAGATATGATCTCAACTGCATTTGGACCGAAATTCCCATCTCCTACTAAATGCTCTTTACCTTCCACATGGAGAGCAACAAACCCTTTCTTGCTCCAAGCAGCTGTGCTCTTTTATCCCCCGCACCTAGGAAGGCAGGCGTGGTTGAGGCCTGGCCGCTCACCCTGTGGCTGATTGCTGTTGTCTGTGTGAGCCTCGCTTTCCTGTTTGCATGCACTCCTATAGGCCCCCACAGTCTCCAGAACCCAGTTCCCTGGACAGTGCTGTGAACTGGCTTGCTGCAGTCCACCCTTCTTCTGGTTGGAGAGGCTGGGCAGCTTAAGATGACATTTCCCAGATGTCCTGTGGTGAGAATCCTGGATGGGAAGTGAGTACCATCCGCTGGGTACACTTGTATGAGTTTTGCAAATCAGAAGTGAGGAAGCCCCACTTTCCTGACCCCTGCTTTCTGTTCTTCCAGCAAGCAAGGCCACAGAAACACAGTTTCCCTGCGGCAGGGTTCCCTGTCCATTTTCCAGCTTCCTGGTACCCAGAGCCTTTTGCAGCAGGAGCTACAACAGTGGCAGTTTTCGCTTTTGTATTCAAGCAGAGCCCCAGTGGGTTCTCAGAGGCATTTGCAACCCCAGTGGGTCAGTTTTGTGTAGTCCTGAGAGTTCTTACTGGAGCCGAGTCCTCTAACCCTCCCCATGACTGGGTAAGCACCCATGCCCTGGTTAAATCCTTTCCTGCCTAAGGGGCCAGTGGGATTTGTGTTCCCTGCATTGAACCTGCTTGATACACCCCTAGCCTGCCTTTGATAAGAAATTCAGTCTCTTCCTAAATACAATCATCCCTCTGAATCCAAAGAATGGTTGTGTCTATACGGAACACATACAGGCTTTTTAAATACGGTCATAATTCCCTAAACAATACCATATAACAACTATTTACATCTCATTTCTATTGTGTTAGGTATTCAAAATAATCTAGAGAAGATTTAAAGTATAGGGGAGGATGTGCACCGGTTATATGCAAATACCATGCCTTTTGATATCAGGGGCTTGAGTGTGTGAATTTTGGTATTTGTGAGCAGGTCCTGGAAGCAATCCCCCAGAGAGCCAGGGAGAGCTGTGCTGCTCAGGATTTTTGCATCTGGGGTGGAGGTGGGGAATGTACATGTCATTGCCTGCTATCTCTCGTTCCAAAATTCCACAGTAGCTTTCACGCTGCCACCTTTGGTTGCCTCTTCACTATGTGTGTTAGTCAGGATTCTCCTGAGAAACTGAGTCTCTGTGTGTGTGTGTGTGTGTGTGTGTGTGTGTGTCTGTGTGTGTGTCTATGTGTGTGTGTGTGTCTGTGTGTGTGTAGAGGGAGAGAGATTTATTTTAAGGAATTGAGTCACTCCAGTGTGTCCCTTCCCTCCCAGCTCCAGCTTGGGCGCTGCCCTTGCCTAGCTGAGGCCTCCATGCCATGGCTCACCACATAGAGATACAGGTCTCTCCGAGTCTCCAGATCCATGGCGTTTCCTCAATCGGCTCTGCCCCTGTGGATTCCTGGTGAGTCACGGCATCCTCTTTGCCTCCATTGCTCCCAATTATACAGCAGAATGGTGGGTGCAGCCAGGCTCCCACCAGGACCCTGGGGGTTTTCAGGGGACCCTGTACCTGGGACACTCCAGAAGCTTGGATTCCAGAGATCAGCTTCAAAATGAGACTCATGCCCAGCAGAAGCTTTCCTCACATGGCCAGCCTGGGCTCCTACGGCAGGTTCTGGAGCCCTCTGATACATCCCTGTCTCCCTCTTCTGCTCAACGGCACCAACAGGGCACATATGATAGTCCCTGGCTCCTGTGAGCAGCCTGAGCTTCTGGGGGACTCCAGCGGCCCCCTCCAGGGTGGCTCAGCCAGCAGCCTCTGCTCAGTTCCCTTCAGGACAGCTCCTGGCAGCTCCCCTCGGCTTCCATTTGCTGAGGTTTCTTCCTCCTTTGCAGTGCTGGGCAGGACTCTGGGCTGCTGACCACCCCTGGGAAGGGAGCAAGGGAGTGGCCCAGCTGTCTGTGGGATGGGGCTTCAGGAGAGGGCCCACAGCAGGAGAGAGCCAGAGTCACAGCCGGCGGCTCCGTCAGAGGGCTGGACCCTTAGAGTGGGCTGGGCGGAGGGCTGCTCTCCTGCCTGCTGTTGACGTCTTGCAGTCCTGCACTCACTCTATTCCTCGTGCATCTTTGCATCCTGGTCTCAACAGCTCTCACGGTAGCATGTTGACTTCCTGGCTGACGCTATTGGTGGGTGTACAAAGGGGAGCCTGGCCTCATACCACCCACTGCACTTTGCTTAGCACTGTCAACACCGACACTCAGAGAGTAAGAAGGACCCTGCTTCTGCCCACAGCACCTTGGGGGCTTTCTCCAGGTGTCCCCTCCCTATCACTTCTATCCCGAGTCAGTCTTGGGGTCACCAGGGAGCAGGAAGCACACAGCACAAGGACAGAATGAGTGAAGCAGATGAAAGCCACTTGTGTAGCACTTGGCATCATCATAGGTGCTCACCACTGAACCAGCAGGGCCTGGAAGGCAGAGAGAGAACCACATCACACACTCAGCTCCCTGCCTCCCAGGCCAGGGCTCTGTTTTCTGTTGGGCCCTGTGTGCCCCACTAATGTCAGCATTTGCCAAACAGTGAACTGCAGAAATCACATCAAATGTACATCTGACCCTAGATATGGGGCATCCCCCTACCCAGGGCAAGTATCTTCTTGGTCCATTTCTTGGCTCAAGGAGTCTCTTTATTCCTTAGCACCTCCTTAATGGCCCAAGGTTCTAGACTTCTGCAGACAGCACGGCACTGCCTCCCCTTCATCAGCTGTGTGCTACTTCCAGCCCTGGCCTGCTTTGAGGCTTGAAGAGGAAACCCTGGGAGGCCCCATGGTGGAAAAGGGAGATGAATGGGCCAGGTCGAACCCTGGGCTTCTACCTCATTTTGCTCTGCCCAGCTGTGGGACCTCAGGAAGGTCACAGCTCAAGCCTCAGTGTCCCATCTGCCACTGGAGAGGTTATGGGTCTCAAATGCCAGCCTCTGAGGCATTTGGTCCCCTTACCTCCTGAACACAAATAGAAAACTCACCCGAGCCCTCAGGAGTCCTGCTTGCATTTACACACTGAGCTGGTCTTGTGATGTCTCCCCCTAGCATGGCTTTGTTCAATGTCCCTCTACTTGTCACAGTGCCACTCAGCATGCTCTGTCTAGACTGCCGCACAAGGCCGGTGCACTGGCTCACACCTGTAATCCCAGCACTCTGAGAGGCTGAGGCAGGCAGATCACTGGAGGCCAGGAGTTTGAGACCAGCCTGGCCAACATGGCAAAACCCCATCTCTATTAAAAATACAAAAAATAGCTGGGCGTGGCGGTGCATGCCTGTAATCCCAGCTACTTGGGAGGCTGAGGCAGGAGAATCACTCGAACCTGGGAGGTGGAGGCTGCAGTGAGCTGAGATTATGCCACTGCATGAGTGACAACGTTACAACAGTGAGACAGACTCTGTTGCAAAAAATAAAAATAAAAAATGTTTTAATAAAAATAAAAAACTGCCTCACAAAACTGAATGCCCACGACAGGGAAGGTGTAGCTGAGCAGATGCTCTGTGGACAGGCCAAGGGTGTGACTCAGCTATGGACACAGTGAAAGTGGGTGCCACCCACAACCATTCCCAAAGCTTGGGTCTGTAAACCCTGGACACCTGAGCCATCAATTTGAACATCCATGTATTTATGCCAGAGCATCTTTCCCTTTTCCAGCTGAGCTACAACACAGATTCAAGGCTCCTGGCCATCTCCATACACCCTCGGCTTCAGAGACATTATTAAGCTACTTATAATTAGGAATAATAACCCCTGCAGATGCATTTTAATATAACCCACAAAAGGAGCCGTGTGGGTTTCTTCGTTCCCCAGCACTAAAGCAAACAACTCTTCCCCTGTTGCCTAGATCCAACTGCTTCACTTTCCAACAGCTGCTCTGACAGATGAGGGACAGGCAGAAGGTCAGGGTGAGCTGAACGACTTCCAGGCACAAAAGACAAAAGGATCCGAAATGTGGAGGGACTCATTGGAGGTCCCCAGCAGCTGGCTGAATTGTCTGGCTATACACAGTGGGGAAACCGTGAGAAAGAGGGAGATGTCTCCTTTCAAGCCTGGGCACTGGAACTTTCCTGGCTCTGATACCATCTTTTTTCTTTTTCTTTTTAAATTTTATTTTACTTTAAGCTCTGGGATACGTGTGCTGAACGTGCAGGTTTGTTACATAGTTAGATATGTGCCATGGTGGTTTGCTGCACCTATCAACCCGTCATCTAGGTTTAAAGCCCCATATGCATTAGGTATTTGTCCTAATGCTCTCCCTCCCCTTGCTCTGTACCCCTCAACAGGCCCCGATGTGTGATGTTCCCCTCCCTGTATCCATGTGTGTTCTCATTGTTCAACTCCCACTTATGAGAACATGTGGTGTTTGGTTTTCTGTTCCTGTGCTGGTTGGTGAGGATGATGGTTTCCAGCTTCACCCATGTCTCTGCAAAGGACCCAAACTCATTTTTTATGGCTGCATATTATTCCATGGTATATATGTGCCACATATTCTTTATCCAGGATTATAAATCATTCTACTATAAAGACACATGCATACATATGTTTATTGCAGCACTTTTTGTTTTTTCACAATCAGCCTGCCAGAGACTGGTTCACAGATTGTGGAAGTAGAAAGTGACCTTCATCTCATCTGGTCCAACTCCCTCATTTGGGAAACTGAGGCTTGGAATGAGAAAGAGATTTGGCTTCAAATGTCAGTAGCCAAAGACTGGGCCCAAGGTAATTGAAATACAAATAATACAATGATCATCTGCCCTTCCAGCATTCCCTCACGACAGCACCCAACTCTAGCTTTTGATGAAAGAGCCAAGACCCAGAGAGGTGGTGTCATTTACCCTGATGGCATCGTATGACCAGCACAGTGAAGAAAACCAAAGCGGTATTGTGACAACATTTTCCTCCCTCTTTCCCTTCCTTCTTTTGTTCTCTCCCTTTCCTTTCCTTCCCTTCCCATCTCTTCCTTCCTTCTCCATTTTCCTTCCCTCCCTCCAACCTTCCTTCTCTCTCTTCCTTTCTTTCTCTTCTCCTTCCTTCTTTCCTTTCTCCCTTTATTAAAAAAAAAAAAAAAGGAAAAAAAAGATGTCCTTTTTCCATCCCACAGATTGGATGAAAAAAAAGTTTAATGCATTTCAAAAATATTCATGCTCAAGGATTGTTCAAGACATCTGGGCCTTTTAAAATTTGTTATAATTTTAATAAATAGGATGTATTTTAAAATAAGTGAAAAAGACATTCCATTTAGTTAAGATCAGTAACTCATTAAATTGCCTTTAAGATCCTTTCTCTATTATGACATTTTTTACCCAGGTAAATTTCTCAGGGTTTGGTTATATTATTTCCATATGGTTCCCCATAATCGTATACATTTGATGTTTTCTAAAGCCTTCATAAATATCCCTGAAAATATTTGTCCCTTTTTGTGTTCTAAGTATAGCCCACATTCAGCAGACATGTAGCAAACACACATTTAGGCAAGAGGAGTGAGGAAACTAAGACCCTGATGTCACACAACTGAGCTGAAACTGGATTCCAGGACTAAGTGCGTGCCAGACCTCATCCAGGTGTGCAGGTATGGCGGTATGCCTGGCCACCACTCCCAGAGGCCTGCAAACTAAAGACTCTACGGACACGTGAATAAAGGGAGGAAGCAGGTATTCCACGTGCTGTGAACCTGTCGAGAAGGGTAAGGGGCCGCTGAGGCAGGTCAGTTCCACTGGCGGAGCAGGAGTGTGGCCAGGAGGAAACGCTCAGAGGTCCATGTGGGAGTTTTGCCAGAACCGTAAAACAAGTAGGCATCGGAAAAGGGCAGTACAGGCAGCAGGAGACACACAGTGGAAGGCTTAGTGGTGTTGAAGAGCGTCCTGTGTCTAGGAGATAGCATGTGTCTCCCGTGCAGGACTGGAGCCTAAGATACAGGGACAGGGAAAGGGATGAGGTGTGGGGAGACTGAGACCCTGACATTACACACCTGAGCTGGCACTTGATTTCAGCACTCAGATTCCCTGGCCATTCTGTTTCTTTAGCAAATCAAAATGTCCTGATCAATCTGCACCCTATTTCCCTGTGATCTGCACCCACAGGGGCCTCTAAAGAGCAGATGGTGAGGATGGGTCAGTACTAAAGCCCCGCCTGACCTGGCAAGTGCAGTGCCAACCACCAGGCTCCCAGCCAATGAGCACGTCCCTACTCCTCTCTGGACTTCTGTGACCCCATGGCAACAGTGTAAGGCTCTTTTCAAAACCTGTCAGCTCTGACAGTCTCAGCTTCAGGATTCAAAAGTTCATCCAGGCCAGGCGCTGTGGCTCACACCTGTAATCCTAGCACTTTGGGAGGCTGAGGTAGGCAGATCACTTGAGAAAAGGAGGTTGAGACCAGCCTGGGCAACATGGCAAGACCTCATCTCTGTTAAATTAAAGATTAAAATAAAGTTTACGAATTAAAACAAGTCAACACAAAATAAAAACTTTATACTTTGTGAGCTGAGCAGGTGGCCAGTTTGCCGCCCCGCTGCTCAGCCTGGCACCAATGGCTTGCCCTGCACCAGTGCTTGGCATGGGGTCAGGAGGACAGTTTGGGAAGAGTCTCCGGCAGATCGGCGTGCCTGGTCTCACAGATGACTTCCCACCCCCGTGCCAATGGGAAACCAACAGAGGCGAGTGGCCAGGGTGGAGAGCCTGGGAGGCAGAGCAGGTGGCCCTGGCACAGCAGGTCTGGGTAAATCATGTCTGGGCATCGTTCTGGGGACTGTTGGGCTGCTAGAGCAAGGGAAGGGAACACAGGCATGAATGTGCTTAGTGCACAATGGGAGAGAGTCTGGTAGGAGCAGGGGTGCTGGATCAGGCTGGCTTTGCACAGCAGGATTGCTGCCTGCATACTGGACAAGGGACAGGCAAAGTCATAGCCAGTGCCCAGGTTCCCCACCCTGCAATGTGGCTGCAGGAAGGATGGTCCACCAGGCAGGAGGAAAGGGGCTGAGGGACAGAAATTTACCAGTCAGAGGATAAGGAGGCAGGGGGCAGGGAAGAAGGTAAGCCCTGATGAAAAGGGAGGTCATATCCAAGTTCTGTCATTGACTCCCAGAGTGACCCTGAGCATGTCCTCCTCCTCTCTGAGCCTCAGTTTCCTTGGAAAGATAATGGGGATAATTGTTACTGGTTCTGCCTTACCCATAGGAATCTTGTGAAAAGAGAAAATAATGAGCCAGATAATGGATGTTTCAGGGCTTGTAAATGGTCAAGGCTGGGCTAAGCCCCTGCCAAACTTGGCCGCATGGAATCCCAGCCTGTGGTCACTTCACAATTTATCTGTGGCAGGATTGAGTGGAGGCAATACATTGTAGAGGAATGTGTGTGGCCGTGGCCTATCTTGAAGCTGTATTTCCATGCCACTCATCAGGAAAAATTGGGAAAGACTTTAAAATGGGCCAAACATGATTACTAGATGTTCTTCTAAAGCATCCTTTTAGGTTATCTGCTCCTTTCACTGTTTTCAAGCTATCTTACAATTTTATACATTGTAGACAACTGATAGCAATGCAAATAATTCCAGTCCATAGAAGTACACATGAATTGGCCATGTGTGGTGGCTCACACATGTAATCCCAGCATTTTGGGAGGCTAAGGCGGGCAGATCACAAGGTCAGGAGTTTGAGACCAACCTGGCCAATATGGTGAAACTCCGTCTCTACTAAAAATACAAAATAATTAGCCGGGCATGGTGACAGGGGCCTACACTCCCAGCTACTCGAGAGGCTGAGGCAGGAGAATCACTTGAACCCAGGAGGTGGAGGTTGAAGTGAGCCAAGATTGCGCCACTGCACTCCAGCCTAGGCAACAGAGTGAGACTCCGTCTCAAAAAAAAACAAAAACAAAAACAAAAACAAAAAAAAAAGAAGCAAGAATGAATTTTACCCACTGGAGATGCAATTGCTTATTGCTCTGGGGATATTGATGACGTTTGTATCCATTTCAACATTCTTGATTGCCTACATGTGCAGTTCTGTGAATTCTCCTTTGAGTGAGTTGTAACAGCTGATGGATTTACTGAGTTAAATGAAGTGTTTGACCCATGTTCATTTTATATTTATATTTGAATCATTGTATTCATTTTCTATTGCTGCATAACCAATGACCGTACATTTGTCGGCCTAAAACAATACCCATTTGCTTGTTCTCGGTTCTGTAGGTCAGAAGCCTGAGCATGGGATGACTGTATCCTCTGCTCGGGTCTGCTGAACTCAAGGTGTCAGCCAGGCTGCACTCCATTCTGCAGTCTCTGAGGGAAGAATCCACTTCTGAGCTCATTCAGGTTGTTGGCCAAATTCACCTCTTTGAGGTTGGAAGGTTGTAGGGCATTTCATTTTCTCTAAGGCCCACAAAGCAACCTCTATTCATTCCTTAACGCCCAACTCAAATATCAGGTCTTTTGGGAACCTTCCTTCAGGAGCATCAGAGCACAGCAGTGGAAAGAAAATGGGCTTTGAAGTTCATTAGAATTTTGCTTCTGCCATTTCCAAGCTGTGTGGCCTTAGGCAAATTATATAAGCTCTCTGAGCCTTTGTTTCCTCATCTGTAAACCAAGTACAATGCATCTTACTGACTGATAAGCAGAATAATAATAAAGGCAGGAACACATATGGTGTGCTTGCCATGTGCTGGACACTTAGCACTGCTAAGTGCTTTATATGCATTTTTCACTCAATCTCCCTAGCAACCCAATAAAGGAAATTCTATTATTACTCCATTTTGCTGATGAGAAAACTGAGGTTTAAATAAGTTGAACCCAGTCTTACCTGTTGCCAAATCCTGTGCTCTTGGTCATTATGAGATATTCCTTCCGAAAAGGTACTCAAGAAATTGACATCCTCTTTCCCTCTCTCTTCCCCACCATGCCCACCTCTGGACTATCATAATTGCTTTTTCTTTGCATGTGTCCCCATAACCCTGTACACCCCAAGGCTCTCTAATAACATGTAAGACACAGTATTAGATTTTTTCATGTGTTTCTCTTTCCCCAAGCCCCCAGCATTGGGTCTGGCACAGGGCAGGGATAGAGTACCATAATTCAAGTGAATTCATGAATTATCTAGAGTCCTTTTAGGAAGTGACCAGGGTATAATTTATATAATAAAATGATTATTAAGGTACATAAATATAAGAGAGAAGGCTGTCCCTTTCACTCCATTCCCTTTCCCTCATGCACTGTCAGCTGAGGCGATAGGCCCCAAAGGAATTCAGCAGCAGACAGATAAAAACATCAAGGCCTGTTCCAGCTTCACACCAGACCCTGGAATTTAATTTAACTTATACAGACGTTGGTGTTGACGCTCTTGGGGGCTCCTGGTGCAGCCTCACAGAACAGCTGGTAACAACTGTGATGGGTTTGCCTTCACACCTCAGATGGAATCACAGGGGAATTCCACAGAGGCAGGGCCCTGGAAATCATTTTACAGGAAGGGTCTTGTACGCTCCGAGGACCTCAGTTTCGGGAGGAACTGCTGAGATCATGCAGTGACCCTGCTTTGTTTTTAAAACAGCCAAAATGAGGCCCAGGGATTTCCCCAACATCACATGCCTTCCAAGTTTTGATGAGCAGCATTAAGAATGTAAACAACAGCGCCATTTTATACCTTGAGGTGTGTAGTTCTCGTACTTAAGAGCCTTTCTTTCCTCTTACCCGTGTGTTCTGCAATCAGTGTAGACTATCACCCTCAAAGAGTAGACACAGGGTAAAGTGGCCCCAGTCACCGGGCATGTGCTTTACATGAGATCCAGATTACCATCTGAACTCCCCACTTTGTTATTTTTATATTAAATTCTGACTTTCTATATTAAACTGTGACTATTTTTATATTAAACTATGACTCTTCCATATTAAACTCTGATTCCGAAAGCAGATAATTCAGGGACAAAAACAGCTCTTAAAGTGAAACCAATATAGAACACATTTCTTGTGATCTTTTTAATAATTTTCTATTGCCAGCTGAATTTAACCCTGATCTTACTCCATATATCGATTAAAATTACAGTTTTAATTCACCATGCATTTTGCTTTGTATGCCAAAGCACCTTGGAGCTTTTCCCTCAGCCTCAATCTTGGAATTACATTTTCTATGTTTGCTTATTTTACAGCACACTGAACTCTGTCGATTCAATAAAATTTAAACATGTGCTTATTTACGGAGCACTTATCATAGCGAGGGCTCTAGGGTGAGTGACTTCTTGAGAAGGATCTACAGATGTGAATGAGAGGCAGCCTATGCCCTCAAGTAACTCATGATTAACTAGAGAGTAAAATCATTACTGGTCGTTAAAAAAACAAGGTGGTAAAATAAAAATAAATCTGGAAATAATAAATGACAAGGTTTAACTACATAAATATTTGAAATGTCTGTGAGGCAAAAGACATTATAAATAAAACTAAAGTACAAATGACAAATGGAGGGAAAACATTTTCAACATTTATCACACACAAAAGGTTAATGGTGTTCATGTATAAAGAACTTTCTACGACTCAATAAAAAAGAACAACAACCTAATAGCAAATGTGCAGGAGACTTGGACTAGAAATTCACTTAAAAGAAAGACAGTGCTCAAACAAAGAAGTAGAGATTAAGATGACAAAAGTAAGCCGGGCGCAGTAGCTCAAACCTGTAATCCCAACACTTTGGGAGGCCAAGGCAGGTGGATCACTTGAGGTCAGCAGTTTAAGACCAGCCTGGCAAACATGGTGAAACCTCATCTCTACTAAAAATACAAAAAATATAGGTAGGCGTGGTGGTGGGTACCTGTAATCTAATCCCAGCTACTTGGGAGGCTGAGGCAGGAGAATTACTTGAACCCAGGGAGTAGAGGTTGCAGTGAGCCAAGATTGCACCACTACACTCCAGCCTGGGCAACAGAGCAAGACTCCATCTCAATAAATAAATAAATAAATAAAATGAAAAAATATATTTTTACCTATCAGATTGGCAAAATACTTAAAAATTGATAAAGTTTAATGTTGGTAAGATGGTAGGGAAATGTATACCCAGTCGGGGAGTGGGTAAATTGGGAGAAAGTTTTAAAGGCAATTTGGCAGAATCCATCAAAGATTAAAATGTGAATCTCCACTGACCCAGGCATTTCACTTCTAGCAATTTATTCTGCAGATTTCTTTGTTCAACTGCACAAAGATACATGTCCAAGTTTGTTCACTGCAGCTGTTTGTACAAATGGGAAATTTGAATATTTTATATACATATATATAATTTGAGACATTTTATATATATAAAACTTGAAACATTATATAGATTTGCAAAATGATTTAAGATATAGGCATAAAATGTATTATGCACATGTCAAAAATTGATATAAAAATAAAAAATATATTCAGTAAAAAAAGCAAGGACTGGCTTTTTATGTAATATATTCACAATTGTGCAAAAGAATAAAAACATAAGTATACATATACCTGTAAATGCCTATACATTTAAAAGGTCTGAAAGGACCTCTCCGTATCCTATTACAGTGATTGTCTTTGAGGAACTGGGATCTTAAATGACTTTCAACATTTATTATACACACTTTTTCTGTTTGAATTATTTGTAATTATAAAAATTTAAAAGAATATGATCTAAATCCTTTTGCTGATTCCTGTCCCCCAAGTCCCTTCCCAAGTGCCACGTGGCTTGCCATGTCAATTTGCCATGCAAAGACCTGTGAACATCGGACTGTGGTCCCCATGAAGACTCCCAGTTCTCTAGCTTGGGTGATGAATGGATTTTGACAGCTTCATGCAGATTAGGGGAACACAGGAAGAAGAGTAGATGTGCGGAGGAGTGGTGATGAGGTTACACATATTGGGTGGGGGGCACCTGGAGGCCTCGAGGGAAATGGTCAGCAAACAACTGGTCATATATATCTGAAGTCTAGAAAAAGTCCTTTGCTTGTAGGTGATTACTGAGATCAAGACAGGGAGTGATGACACTCATAGAGGTATAGGTGAGAAGAGAAGATGCCCCAGATGGGGCAGTTTAGAGCAATACTGGCCATCTTTCTGTCTCTTCAATTCACCCAACTTGTCTCTGCCTTAGGTTTCTGTATAATTTGAGACTTTCTGTATATCTTATCCATTGTTTCTTTTTTCATTATGTAATGACCACCATTATTCCTAATAATGCATTTGACACTAACATCAATTTTGTCTAAATATCTATACCACCTTTCTTTTGATCAATATTTTCCTAGAATACATAGCATGGGACTTTTAATAAAAACATCTATCTGAGAATCTCTATTCTGTCATCAGAGACTTTGGTCTATTTTCCCAGGCCAAAGGAAAATAGACCATCTTTCTTTTGGTCAATATTTTCCTAGAATACACAGCATAGGACTTTTTATTAAAATGACAATCTGAGAACCTGTATTCTGTCGTCAGAAATTTTGGTTTATTTACTTACATTGTTACTACCAATATACTTGCATTTATTTCTATCATCTTATTTAATGCTTTATATTTTCACCATGCCTTATTTTTGCGTTCTGTCAGTGTGATCAAATCTTCTTTTATTACATGTTTCGTCTCCTCTCATTAAGAGATAAAACATCTTCCATTTGTATTGGTTATCTTTGATTTTGTAATGTGTATATTGGATAGTATCAAGTTTATCACTATCTATACCTTCTTCCCAAACAATTCAAGGATGTCAGAACACATTGCATTTTGATACACTCCTCCTGTCTCATTGTTGTCAGGTATTTTAGGTGCCTTAAGTAAAAGGCACCTTATTTTATTTTATTTATTTATTTTACTTTAAGTTCTGGGATACATGTGTGGAATGTACAGGTTTGTTACATAGGTATACATGTGCCATGGTGGTTTGCTGCACCCATCAACCCATCATCTAGGTTTTAAGCCCCACATGCGTGAAGTATTTATCCTAATGCTCTCCCTCCCCTTATCCCCCACCCCTGACAGGCCCTGGTGTGTGATGTTCCGCTCCATGTGTCCATGTGTTCTCATTGTTCAGCTCCCACTTATAAGTAAGAACATGCGGTGTTTGATTTTCTGTTCCTGCGTTAGTTTGTTGAGAATGATGGTTTCCAGCTTCATCCATGTCCCTGCAAAGGACCTGAACTCATTCTTTTTTATGGCTGCATAGTTTTCCATGCTGTATATGTGCCACATTTTCTTTATCCAGTCCATTATAGATGGGCATTTTGGTTGGTTCCAAGTTTTTGCTAAAGGCACCTTATTTTTATATCCTTCAGATAATAATTAGTACTTTATACATTCAATGCATGTTTAGAATTAACAACATATTTACTATCTCTTTCCTGACATAGCTTCTTTCATTCTACTACTCCTTCCTGGTCTTGAATTTCTTTTATCTAAAACATATCCTAGCATAATTCTTGCAGAAAGGGTCGACTGATGGTAAACTCTCTTGGTATTTGTCTGAAAATGACTTTTTCAACCCTTCTTATAGTCCAATTAGTTTTAGAGTTTTGTTTTTGTTTTTAATGAATGGATATATTATAGCAGTCTACAGTTATCCCAAACAAACAAAAATTATGGGCGTTCATTACCACTAGACCTGCCTTATAGTAAGTGCTAAAGAGAATTCAAGTTCAAACAAAAGGATGCTAACTAACAACATGAACATATATAAAACTATTAAACTCAGTGTAAAGGTAAGAATATACTCAAATTCAGAATACTCTAATACTGTAATAAAGGTGCATAACTCTAGTGTAAAAGTTAAAAGACAAAAGTGTTAAAAACAACTATAGCTATAATAATTTATTAATGGGCATACAATACATAAAAGATGTAAATTGTGACATCAATGGCATAAAATTTGGGAGGGAGGGGAAAAGTGTAAGGATTTTGAGAGAAGTCAAAGGTAAGTTGTTATAAACTTAAAATAAACTGTTATAACTATAGCAGCTTTATGTAAGCCTCGTAATAACCACTGAGAAAAAAAACTAGTAGACACACTAAAGAGAAAGAGAAACAACTCAATAGCAAGAAAACAATGCAACTAAAAAATGGACAGAGGACCTGAAACATCTCTCAAAAGAAGACATACAAATGGCCAACAGGGATGTGAAAAAATGCTCACTACTACTAATCATCAGGGAAATGAAAATTACAAAATTAAAACCACGATGAGATAGTACCTTGTTCCAGTTAGAAAGGCCTTATCAAAAGACAAAAAATAAAAAGCGTTGGCATGGATATGGAGAAAAGGAGACATCTGTATGCTGTTGGTAGGATTGTAAATTAGTACAGCCATTATGAAAAATGGCATCCTGGCTAACACGGTGAAACCCTGTCTCTACTAAAAATGCAAAAAATTAGCCGGGCGTGGTGGCGGGCGCCTGTAGTCCCAGCTACTCGGGAGGCTGAGGCAGGAGAATGGCGTGAACCTGGGAGGCAGAGCTTGCAGTGAGCTGAGATTGTGCCACTGCACTCCAGCCTGGGCAACAGAGCAAGACTCTTTCTCAAAAAAAAAAAAGAAAAAGAAAAAGAAAAATGGTATGGAAGTTCCTAAAAAAATTAAAAATAGAACCACCATATGACCCAGCAACCCCACTTCTGGGTATACAGCCAAAGGAAATGAAATCAGTATGCTGAAGAGGCATCTGCACTTTCATGTTCATTGCAGCGTTATTCACAATAGCCAAAATACAGAATCAACCTAAGTGTCCATCAATGGATAAAGAAAATGTGGTATATATAATGGAATACTGTTTAGCCCTTAAAAAGAAAGAAATCCTGTGTTTGTGATGACATGGATGGACATGGTGGGCTTTGTGTTAAGTGAAATAAGCCAGGCACAGAAAGACAAATACCACATGATCTCACTTACATGTGGCATCTGAAACAAGTTGAACTCATAGAAGCAGAGAGTAGAATAATGGTTACAAGTGGCCAGAGATAGGGGTGGGGGAATGAGGAGATGGTGATGAAAACACAACATTTCCATTAGGATGAATAAGTTCAGGAGGTCTATTCTACAGCAGTGTAACTATATTTACTAATAATGTATTATATACTTGAAAATTGCTAAGACAGTAGTACGAAATAATCTGTATATGAGGTGATAAGTATGTTAATTCACTTGATTTATTCATTTCACAATGTAAAAATATATCAAAATATAGCATTGCATGCTGTAAATATATAAAATTTGTATTTGTCAATTATATTTTTATAAGGCTGGGGAATAAAGCTAGCAACAGCTAAATTAAAAATAATTCTATTTTTCATTGTCTATGGTTTCTATTATTGTTGAGAAGTCACCCTTTTTTTTTTTTCTAATGTAGAGAGAGGGTCTTGCTATGTTGGCCAGGCTGGTCTCAAACTTCTAGCCGCAAGCAATTTTCCCACCTCAGCTTCCCAAAGTCCTGAGATTACAGGCGTGAGCCACCATGCTCAGCCTCACTGTCATTTCTAATAAGTCTGTCTCATTGCTTTGCTTTTGAGATCTTCTCTTTGTCTTGGTCCTCTGTAGTTTCACTCTGATATGTTTAGGATTAAAACAAAAATCCTGTTTGTTACTTGTGCTTATAGAATCTGAAAATTCTTACTTTTCATCAGTTTGGGAATATCCTTAGTCATTAGAGATTTCATGTCTCTCATCAATTATCAAATATTCTCAGCCATTCTCCCTTCTAACAGTGCCTCTCCCAATTCCTTTCAGCTCTAACCATACAAAAACCTATTAAATGTATATTGGAGCTCCTTATTCTATCCTCCTAGAATGAGCTACTCATTCTATCTTCTCAACTTCAGTTTCACATTTTCAGTCTCTTTAGTTCACAGTACTGCATTCTGGGTAGTAGTCTCAAAGCTATCTTCCTCTTCACTAATTCTCTTTAGTTGTGTCTAATTCTCTGTCCATTGAGTTTTTAATTTCAATGATTATATTTTAGCATCTAAAAGTTCCACTTGATTCTTTTCTAAATATGCCTGTTTCTCCCCCATATTGTTTTGTTTTACTTGTCTTCAATATCCTTTACACTTTGGTTGTTTTGTTTTGTTTTGTTGAGACAGAGTCTCTGTTGCCCAGGCTAGAGCGCAGTGGCATGATCTCGGCTCACTGCAACCTCCACTGCCTCCCAGGCTCAAATGATGCTTGTGCCTCAGCCTCCCAAGTAGCTGGGATTACAGGCAAGTGCCACCATGCCCAACTAATTTTAGTATTTTTAATAGAGTCAGTGTTTCACCATATTGGCCAGGCTGGTCTCAAACTCCTGACCTCAAGTGATCTGCCTGCCTCGGCCTCCCAAAATGCTGGGATTACAGGTGTGAGCCACTGTGTGTGGCCTTTACAAATGTTTTTGATTATTATGAAGTATTTATTTTATAATCTCTATCAGATTTTCAACTATCTGAGGTACTTGTCTAATTCTGCTTTTTGTTATATTGCCTGATTCTCACTTATTGAAGGTTGTTACTCTTTATTTTTTGTAATTTGCACTATAAGCTCATCTGTGGGCTTTACTTGTGGGAATTAAGGGCACAGGTCAAGACACACAAGTGAATGGATCTTTTGTTGTCCACATTTCATTAACAGTTTGGCCCTTTGAGTCCCATTCTTATTGGGCGGGAAACAAGGAGTTATGGTTCTAACCCTCCATATTGTCTGGGATCCAGCCCTTATTTCCTGTGGACCAGTATGGTCATTAGCTCAAGGTTAAACTATCTTAACTCCCCTCATCTTCCAAATTCCCACTAATTTGACCAAAGGAATATAAAGTAGGAACAGTCTGTACCAGGGATGAATACCAACAAAGGGTGGCACTTGCCAGAAATTTGAGACATTTATATGAGACATTGTGCAAGAGGGAAGGCTAACCGCAGTGGATATCATTGTAATGAAAAAGAATCTCATCTGAGGAGCGAGGGCTCCAAGAGTGTCTCAGTGCTTTCCTCAAACTTAAAATGATCAGTTCTGGAGGAAAGAAAGAGTATAGGGAAGGAGAGGAGTTAAAATCTCCATCCTCCTCCAGCCTCTGGAGGTTGACTGGCACTAGGACTTTGCGTGGTGGGCCATGGCAGCCCCTCGGCCTGCACTGGGTCTAGGTGTCTCCACAAGCAAAGATCATACACCCCTGCAACTAGCCTCTAATGAGAGCAGCTGTGCAGGTTAGAGATGCCTGCATTTACTTCTGGCTGCTGCAACAAATCAGAAACGATTTCTGGCCATGTGCTCCTTTTGACTGTTTCTGTCTAATTCCATAGAAATTCTATCTTGGAAAGGTAAAAACACATAAAACCCCATTGTTTTCCTTCTTAGTTCACATGGAACTGAAAGACTTAACCACACAGTCACACATTCTCTAAATAAACCCATTTCAGCTCCCAGTTCTGAACAAAACCTAGCTTTCTCATTTGTTAGGATGAGCAAATAGAGAAAAATTGTCAGATATAAAAAGATTTAATGGTTCAAAAGAAAGACTATCTTTGAGGAACTGAGACAAAACGGCTGCCTCCAATTAGTCTTATGGCAAGAAATAGGGGGAAATTTTGATAATACTTTAAGTTGCATTCTCAGTTACATTCAGGAAAACATTGCACCTATGAAAAGAATTGGTCTGAAATCATACAAGCCTTTTTCCAAATTAAAAGCATAACTGATGAATAAAAAGGTAACAGAGTTACTGAAAGTTATATTGGACACTGTAAAAAATCAAATTAGCAAATTAAAACATATGCTTGATATATGCTTCTAGAACCCAGTGAATACAAATAAAGGGAGATTTAAATGATAGATAAAAAGATCAGACAGGTGGAAAAAAGATCAGGGCTCTATTTTATCCCGATAGAATTTCTATAGATCGTAGAAATGCTGGAAGGAAACTGGTAGATTATTAAAAATGACCTCCAGTGGGTCATGCCCCCTTGTGTCCACACAATGTAATTTTGACAGTCCTAGCAAAAGACAGTCTATCTCCTTATATTAGGGCTGGCCTGTGATTTGCTTTGACCAACTGAATGCCGAAGTGGTGGTCTTTTGTGACTTCTGTGCTTCCACTTTAATTCTTGGAGCCTGAGAACTATGTTGTGAAGAAGCTCAGTTTAGCCTACTGGATGATGAGAGGCCATGTGGAAGGCAACCAAGACACTGGCCAGTAGCCAGCACCAACTGCTGGACATGTGAGTGAGGCCACCTTGGACCCTCCAGCTCATCAAGCCACCAGACAATTGCAGCTCATAAATGATTGATTGAAACTGTTTTAAGATACTTAGGTTTACATCAGAGTGAACAGGCAACCTACAGAATGGGAGAAAATTTTTGCAATCTACTCATCTGACAAAGGGCTAATATCCAGAACCTACAAAGAACTCAAACAAATTTACAAGAAAAAAACAAACAACCCCATCAAAAAGTGGGCAAAGGATATGAACAGACATTTCTCAAAAGAAGACATTCATACAGCCAACAGACACATGAAAAAATGCTCATCATTACTGGCCATCAGAGAAATGCAAATCAAAACCACAATGAGATACCATCTCA